>NW_028261383.1:121730994-122030994 GCF_051295495.1 Thamnophis sirtalis
AGTGAATCTGGGCTGGATTTTTATATAGTTTTATCCAGGTGTGTGTGTGTGTGTGTGTGCATGCGTGTGTGAAATGGATGGGGGCCTGGGGATGAAGTCACTACCCCTGGGGAGGGAGAGCACGAGTGAGCACTGAGGAGACCACAGGAGGAGGCAGGAAGCCAGACAAAGAGCCATGCTGCAGCACACACACACACTTTCCCCCAGCCCCTGAAGGATCCACTATGTAAAAATCCAGCCCAGCTTCACTAATTACAGGTGTGAAAGGCAACATGGCTCCACCTGCAATCAAACTACACTTGGGGAGGGAGAGCACAAGCGAGCCAGGGTCCTTCCCTCCAGCTTTTGCCCAAAGCCCCGCACAGCACCAGGAGGATGAAATTTGAATTCCTCCCCCTCCCTCCAACCCACACGTACCTTTTCCAGCTGCTTCAGAGAGGACTTCAGCTCTGCTCTTGCCTTGGGTCCTCTGAAGAAGCCCCGCCCTCACTGCCTTCCCTTGCAAATGGGCTGCAGGGCAGGGGAGTGTACCAGTATGGGGGCGTGGCCATGCCTCCGTGGAACAGGTGCGCAAAAGTATGGCAAATTTTTGGAACCGGTACGCCTGAAGAGGTGCGAACCTGCAGGAACCCATCTCTGAATCAGAGTTTCCACATTATACCTGAAGGAAGGAAGGAAGAAGAAAAAAAGACCTGAATTTATAAAATATGTCATATCACATGTCCAGGAAACCAGATGTGAATTCCTCAGGTTTTTCTTCATAAATTTGACTTCACATTACTATTATTCATCTGCCTCAGAGCTATTAACCCAATTACAATTGTATAAAAATAGTAACATAGTGAGTATTATGTGAATACAGTACATAGTGAGTATTATGTACATGCCAGTCTGTTCATTTCTTTATTTGTTGGTTTTATCATATCAGTCTTAACTTTCTTGGTGCATCTGAATTTGGTAAAAGCCTTGTAAAGTGATGAGCCAGGCTGAGGATGTTTCAATACACATTTAAACCACTTGTATGTCCCTTTAATTATAAACATGGCTCCATGATAACATGGTTCCTCCCCCTGCCAAACTCCAACAAATGCCAGTCTTTACTGTCTTGGAAGGGTGAAGTTCTATTTTATCCAGTGACTCCAAAGATTCCTCATAAAGTCTTCCTGACAGCATACCTCCCCATAAAATGAAGCAATATTAAGGAGTTTTTGAGCATTTAAAAACAAATATAGATCCTGAGGATGTTGAAATTGAACAAGATTTACTGCTTGTAAGGAATAGAATAGGTTCCTTCAGTTTTGCAGATGCGTTAATCCCCCAAATCTCCCAAATCATTTAAACAATGATTCCTGGAACCACTCACTTTTGAAGTATGCTGCCAGTGTGCTATTGTGCATCCTTGCACTAAAAGTATACAAAGTATTTTGGAGACCCAGCTGGGTAGCTGCCATATCCCTTTGCTTATATTGTCCTTGGGCAGCTGAGTCAGTTGCCTTCCAGCTAACTTACAGAACTCCCATTGGTGCAGCTGAACAACCTGAACAAGCAACCCATACGGAAAAGCAAAGATGTGAGAAGGTGCTGGCTATGTTCTGTGCTGTTTAGTGCAAGGGAAGAAGCACTTCAGAATTCTGGTTATGTAGGAATTAATGTGCACCATTCCAAGATTGCTGCTGAGGTTTGGCTATCTGTAAAAACTGACTATGGAAGTATCTCTGCTCTTTTCTTTGTCTTTCCGGGAGCACTTATGAATATTTAGTTGGGTTGCTCTCCTTGGTCCTGAATGTTTTATAGATCTTTTTCTATAGTCCTGAACATGTGCTTTCCATAGTCCTGGATCCTTGTGTCCACATTTACTTTCATCATCTATTTTACATTGTCTTGATGAAATGGTAGGGGGGAATGACCTTGGTGAGACCTGCAGCCTAGACAATGGTCTGTTCAATAAAATTTGAGTCTGAAGGTAGAGGAGTGGCTCAGAAGGGATCGTCCCTAGTTTTCAGAAAAGTAAAAATGAAGGGTGAGAGGGTCTCTTACAATAAAGATAGAGATAATATTCCTGAGTGTGCCTCTCAAGGCTGACATTCCCCTTGAGTGAACTATCATTGACTTGAATGATAAAGGCCCTGGATGGGAGCATAGAGATGGGATATCATTAAATCAGTTTGTTTCTGGTAATAAGGAATGAGGATTGCTAAACCTCTAGGCTGTGGAATGAATTCTATCCCTGCTGCTTTCATTTAATTCAATTCTAAAATGAAACAGCTGCAGGCATTTTGATGCTTTCCAACAGGGATGAATCAAGAACTTGAATTAAATCATGACCACTTTTAATTTCAGATCTTCAATCTGAACTCAATCAGAACTGATTTGCACAGGACCGATATTGACTTGGATTCTCAGCTATCATTTTAAGATGAAGGAATTTTTCTTCTTCTTCTATAGCTACTGCCTGGAAATGTCAAATGGAATATTTTTTTTTGTTTTTAGGAATCAATTCCAGCCCAGGTTTAAAATTGGGTGATGAAAGATGTACAAAATGGAATTGTGAGGACCAAGAACTCTTGAGGACAAGTGTTCAAAAATATACTCCTTGAGAGAAAAGGAACATTGTTCGATCTGGAGTGGTGTCCAAGTTCTCAAATGCAAACAGCCAGAGCGATACTGCCAAGGAAAATTTTAAAGAAGACTTGTTGGTTTTTCTGCTGTTTTGGCAGCGGATCCCATCAATCTTCTAAAGAAAAAAATGTCCTCTATGTTTCTGTTTTACTATGGCTAGAGGCCTTTTCTTGTTCATTTTTATTCTGAAACATTCTGTGATGCCAGCAAGAAGGTTATTCCATTCAGTTCCCAGACTGTTCACATTGTGGCTGCTGATGGTTTGAGTGTAATGCTGGGGAACATGTAACAAAGGCTGCATTAGCAAAAGGTGGATGGCACAAGCAATTGGTTGGAGGTCACTCATACTCAGGGAGTATGAGTGAAAGAGGATTATATCCTTCATCCTGTTTTCCTATTGCTGCACTGCAACAGTGGGATTCATTTACCTTCCCTACTGGTTCAGAAATGTGAGCGTATGCACCGCATCTGCAAATGCGCAATGCCCGCACAATATGTCAGGCCGGGTGGGCGGAGCCTCCTGCCGTCTCCACTACTGCTTTACCTGAACCGGAGAGAACCAGATGAATACCATCTGCTGCAGTGCCATATGTTCCAGCTTCATATCATGGGTGTGCACAAGACATTTTTTAAAATTTGTTTTTATTAATAATTTTTTACAGAATAAAAGCAATTCTGTTTTTATAGGAAAAAAGGAAGAAAAGATGGTAGATAGCTAGAAAAAGAAAGGGAAGCGATAGAAAAGTGTATAGGAGCAGCTTCTGATCTTCTTTGTTGCATTTACGCTTTATCCTCTCTCTCTAAAATGGAAGCGTAACACCATATTTTCCTGTACTAATCTTCAAACCTATAAATCATATGTTCACTTTTTCCCCATTTTCATGAAAAAGTCCAGTCATTAATAAATTATTTCCTTTTAATCAGGCATATCAGTTTTGCCATTTATGCAAGTTCTGTCATCTTCACCAACTACTCTTTCATTGTATTTCAGGCTTTCTATCTTTGTACATATAATAATCTCACCGCAGTTACCACATATAAAAACAATATTCTATAAGACTTTTCTAATTGACTGCCATGAATGCAGACAAGAACAAAGAAAATCAACAAGAGCTGCAGGAGCAGCAAAGTGAACTGTCCATTCTGATGCCAAAATCAATAATCTTGGTCAATATCCTCTAAGGATCTGGAGATAAGCCAATGGCATGCTTGCCTGCTCTTGAATCCAGTGATTAAGTCTATATTGTTTTTAGATATTTTTCACTTACCAATTGTTTGGCATGAAAATCGATGCTATGGATCAAAGTCACAGGATGTGACCTGGATAATAATCATCAGGTAATTTCATGCACTCTACTGTGGTTCCATGATGAAATAATAGTGGGATATAAGTTACCATGCTCAGCATTGCAAGACAAAATAGAAAGACCTGAACATGGATTAGAGAACAAATGAAAGTATACGATATCATCAAGAGAGTAAAAGAATTAAATAGAAATGGGCTGGCCTCATAGCAAGAACTGGTAGCAGAAATTTTGAGAACCAGTAAATGCCATCTCTGACTGGCCCTGCCCCCATCTATTCTCTGCCTCCCGAGTCCCAGCTGATTGGGAGGAAATGGGGATTTTGTACTAACCTTACCCTGGAGTGGTGCGTATCCTTCCCCTGCTACGCCCACCAAGCCACGCCCACCAAGCAACACCACAACTACCAAGCCACATCCACAGAGTTATCATAAATTCCATGTGTTGGAAGTAGTAGATATAATACTATGTATTGTTTAGAAAGCGACCAAATCTTAAATAGCTGACCAGGTTGCATTATCATAGTTAAAAAAAACCAGACATTATCTGGGATATGGGGAAAATAGATAAGATTTATCCTGGGAATGTCAGCTCCACTAAATCATGAAATCAACTCCACCGGAAAACTAAAATTTTAGAGATTGGATCTTCCCCTTCATATATTCCTCCCCTTCCTATACTCCAATGAATCAGGGAAGCATCTGCCTGAGCTACTTCTGAATTTAAAAAAGACAACAACATTGCAATTCCTTTTGCCTAGTTAATAGTCTTGTATATTTCCATCGTAGTCATCTTTCTGACTTTCTACACTGAGTTTTAAAATCCCAGAACTGTGCTTTGCTCATAAATCACAGCCAATAAATAGTTGAACTATTCTGGGCTTGTATCAGGTGCTACCAGCTGAAAATGAACCACTGTAGTGTAGTGTGACCAAGAATGCTAAGAGCAGAAAACTCCCTTCCTCGTTTTAGACAACTCAATGAGGGCTGAACAGTTGTAGAGTGACCCTGAACATTTTTTGGGGGGTAGCATTTGGAGTGTCTTCCAATGACTGTATTTTATCTACCTGGCATTTTAGGAGCTTAATAATTGCAAGAACATAATTCAAAACTCCTTTTCTCAATTCCAGCCCACCTCTGAAAATGTATGTATATATGAATGGTGAAACCACATCCCTCTTACAATATTATCCCATTTCCTGTAATACTTTCTCCCCCCAAAAGCTGTATGTAGCATCCACCCCCAGCATAATTACATGCATCTACACTGGGTAATAATCTCACACATCTGGGGCTCCCTTCAGCATACAGACTCCAAGAAGGAGGCCTCTTTGTCTCCTCTATACCTCTATTATTAAATACAGGCAATCCAGCCTAAAACAAGCCCAAAATCAGGAATTCCTCTGATATAGTTGAGAAACACCAGCCAGAAGTAATGTACTGCATCACCATAGAGTCGCAGAGGTCTCAAGCTGGCCCTATGACAGCATGTCAGTGTGATTTGCAGAGAGGCACTGGCCTGTGGAAACCCATAGCAAAGAAACACACCAGTATTTCACAGCCAGGGCTTGACAAGAAATAATCACCTTATTTTTTCAAGTGCATCCAAGAGGCAGTGGCATGCTGACAGGGCGGTCTGGCTTCCTTAGACTCTTGGGGATGCCATCTGGCATTGAGAGCTGGGCAACTGGCAGTGAAGAACTATGCTCCTGTTCAGTAAAAGGGATGTGAATGCACAGCTGGAAATCAGATCAGAGACTTCTCCCTTTAGAGCAGGGATGTGAAACCTGTGGCCAATGAGCTGGATGCATCACACACTGGCCATACTCACCCCTGGTTTAGTGAAGGGGGGGAGTTGTGATAAGTCATGTGAAGACATGATGCTGTGAGTTTGACACCCCTGCTTTAGGGTTTCATGCACTTAGCTTATCTATTCAGTAGCCTCCCCCCCCCCCCAAATGAAATGGTTCTCATCCTGTAAACACCCTGCAGGAATTTAGGGACAGCATTGGGTGTTGGTAATGCAAGCAATGAGCATAGTGTTGTTTCTGAATCAGGAACAATTGGGTTCAAATGTCTGCTGAGCCATGAAGCAATTTGTTAGCCTCATAATAGAGGTGACTATAAAGACATTTGGTTTGTCAACATAGCCTTGTAATCTTTATATAAGAGAATATATGTTAGCTCAGGATTGAACTGTGGGGTCTTGGTGACCTCTGAGCTGAGTTTTCTTGCAAATATTTCATTACCCAACTAGCTAACATCATCAGTGCACTGAAATTGTAGGACATGAATGGTACCAATGCATGGTGGTACCAGAAAGCTGCTCGTCAGTTGATCCTCTTTTGTCTAATTGCATGTGAGAAATGAACATTATATTTGTTTATGTTTTAATTTTTGGAATCAACATGACAATAAATTGGAATTCCCCTCCCAAGGAGAGGACTGAGCAGAGCTCATGATAAGTCACCATGTTAGATGCTGCATCCAGTTTTGGTTGCCACAATGTAAAAAAGATATTGAGATGCTAGAAGAGAAGAGCAACCAAGATGATTAGGAGACTGGAGGCTTAAACATATAAAGAATGGTTGCTAGAATTGGGTATGTCTAGTTTAATGAAAAGGACTAGATATGACATGATAATTTCAATATCTCAGGGGCTGTCAAGCTATTCTCCAAAGCACTTGAGGGCAGGATAAGAAGCAGGGCAAGATGAAAACTAATCAAGGTGAGAGGAGCAACCTAGAACTAGGGAGAAATTTCCTGACAGTTAGATGCCATGTTCTTTAGTCAGAGGTTTTTAGTTCAACCCTTCATCTCTGCAGTAAATAAAAAATAGAAGATGATACCGTAAGAAAAACTGTGAAAAAGGACTGCAGCTCAGTCTGAACTCTCATGCCAGGAATTCAACTTCTAAATCAATAGTGAACATGACCACTGAAGTCCCAACTCATTTGAAAGGAAATTGGTTGGGAAAAGCTGGAGTAAGTGCAAGTGGGAAAGATGGAGAGATTGGAGAGACCCTGAGTGATTACCTCTAGGGTTCTTGTGTTTGAAAGAAACAAAAAGTTGGAAAAGTGAAGGTATCCTATCACCTTGGATAAATATAATGAATACAGAATATGGCAAAACAGATCCAAGAATTGATTGGTCCTCTCTACTGACCTGCTAAAGGAGAGTTTGGGTAAAGTTTCAATCAGCACTCAGATAGGCTGACTAAAATTCAACTATTTATGAAAATATATGCATTTCTGGCAGCTACTTCCAAACTGTTTTAATCCTGTAACCTGCTGAGTGCTGGCAAACATTGTATTTAATTTCATAGCTGGGAAATACTGATATAGTCAAAAAGGGTTTGTTGCATTAAAATCATGCATTGAGAACATGTTGCAATACTTGGGAAAGGCAAACATTTGTATTTGCAGACATGAATCTTCAGATGGCCAAATTACTGCTTTAGACATTATAACTCACCTTTTAGAAGAGTTCCTTTTGAATGTAACTTTCAACAAGTGTTGCTTTTAAAGGACAGAGGTAAACGAAAGTAAATGTATACACTAGGAGTACACACTGCTTCTAAAATGGTGCTCATTTCCAAGTATGCAGGGACGTAATGGTAAAATTAAGATAAACTCTTGATAGCAGCTGCAACTTTTCTTGGGAGCATATGACTGCTTTCTACAGCTTCCGCGTAATCCTAACAAAAGGCAAAGTGGCTTTAAAGGGTTGAGAGAAGTGTTATTTTCCACATGCTCCAAAGCAGGATTTAAAACTGAATCTGAAGTACTATTATGACCTAATATAGGTATTTATATAGTTGTACAAAGAAAGAGAAAGAGAGATGCTTATTACCTTGTTCTTTGTAGATTAAATCTCCTGCAAAGTGTAAAGTTGAATCATTCTTTGGAATTGAAATCCATATTCAATTCAATATTTCCTAATGCAGTACTTGAATATCATCATTTGTTCTGAATAAGCCTTTATTGGATACAGTATACATGAGTTGAATAACCTGTCAAATACCAATGATACCCAAAATTGTGGCTTACAAGTTCTGGGGAATTTCACCCCCCCCCCCCCCCAATGAACAGCTCTTTTTGCACAATATCATGCAACTGAAATGGATATTTTGAACCATATCTCATAACTTTCAATGTGCAAAAAATTACATATATAATATGCCTAGAAGCAGCTTAGAGTTCATTGACAAGTATGAGTCATGTTGCAAGCATTGAGTTTATGATTGATTGTTCTATATTCAAAAATCCATTTGTATATCTCTGTTTTAGTTAAGCGATTAGCTTAGCAGCTTAGCAGATATTCTTAAAGTTTTTAAGTATATTGTAAAACGTCCCTAGGGACATCAGTCTCTTTGGAGTCTTACATGAGCAATATTTATCTTTAAATCATTTTCTGAAGCAAAAAAATATATCTCTTTTTATTAAAATGTAATTCTATTGCAGGTTAAAACAGGCAACCATCATATCAAACATTAAAAATTGTTAATTTAGCATGGCATCGCATTTATACAATCACATACTAATACATTTCTATATCAAGACTTGCCTACCATGTTTCCCCGAAAATGAGACAGGGTCTATTTTCTTTTGACCCCTGAAATAAGCACTTTGCCTTATTTTTGTGGTGGTCCTATTATTTTTGAGGTGCAGGAGGCAGCGACCATGGTCACCTCATGGCTGCTGCTGTGTTGCAATATTTTTTGGGAGGGCTTATTTTCCAGGTTTTTTTTTTTTGCTTATTTTAACGCAGGTGCTCAAAAGCCCGATTGGGCTTATTATCCAGGGAGGTCTTATTTTCAGGGAAACAAAGTACTTAGCAGGACTAGTTGAACTATATATAATTAAGAAGGAACTGCTCAGTCTGGGTAGCTCAAGCAGCTTCAAGAAAGTTTTTATATTCTTTTTGATCTAAGATTTATTAATAGTCCACATATCATGTTTAATTATCATTTATGACCAAATAATCTAACATTGTATTTTTTCCCAAATTGTAATACAGATCTAGAAAGATTTTGTCAGTGTATGAGAGTTCATGAATTGGAATAGACATGGTAACAGGTCAGCCAATGGGGACTGTTTAGTGACCCACACAGCTTGGAGCCTGGGTGTGGTTTAGCTTGACTGATTTATATGTGAGTTGTTTTGTCCTTAGTCTCTGTGTTATATAGCTTCTGTGTTTCTGTATTCTGAGTTCTGGTTCTGGCTTCTTCTGAACAGTGTGCAACAAACTAAAGAACAAAAATGCAGCAACAAAATGTATTCATTTATTTGTATCCTGCATCTATTGTTTTTACAAATAACTCAAGATGGTGACTATACCCAACATACTTTTCTCCTCCTAATTTCTCCACAGTGTGAGGTAGAGTGGGCTGACAGAGAGTGAATAGCCCAAGGTCATCCAGCTGGCTTTTACAGCTAAGACTGGACTTAAACTCATGGTTTCCTTCTTTCTAGACAAGTGCCTTAACCATTAGACCATCTGAAAATTGAAGACCACACATAATCAGCAATCAGGCCTCAGATTCCTAATATCTGGGAGGGAGGTGGGAACTCCAATCATCCTGGCCTGAGGAAAGAGCCATTTTTTCACTTCTGTTTCTAATGGCCTTCAGGATAAGGGCCAACCACATACTCTCCTCCATTCCAAGGGGGAGATCATTCCAGAGGGCGGGTGCCACCATGAGAAAAAGAAACCATTTGGAACCCAAAGTATGCCTAGACTTTTAAGCTATGTGCCAAGCACCTTTAGCAATGCATATTTGCTTAACGTAGATTTGCATGGGTAAAATATATATTCTCAGTGTCTGAAATATCTGTGGAGTATCCTCTCTGCTTCAGCTCATTCAATTTATTAGCCCCCAATCCTTTATTGGTTTATTGATGATGTTTATTTGCACAGCAATGCAGATAATTCCTTCCCACATCTTTAATATTATACATAGAGGATGACACTTCCCTTCGTTCCCCTGTCCTCTGTTGTAGCATGAAGTCCAGGTTTCTTTGTAAGTATGCCTGTGAATAATAATATTAGTAAGTGGTAATATTAAGGAAGTTCTTATCTGATTCTACATTTTTAAATAGAGGGATAAGTAGATAACCTTGAAAAAGGTATGCAGGAACAAGTAAGGCAAAATAAGAGATTGAGATAAATAAAAGTCTGAGAAAGAGGCTCAAAATAACCCCACCTTCATTATACATATTATAAAAGGGGCAGTGGGAAATTCTGATAGACATGTAAGATTCTGTTATTATATTCTGCAATGATAAAGTAGCATTGGTCTAATCCTTGTACTGTGTGTCCTAACTTGGCATACCTCAAAAGGGCTGACATTTTCTGTCAGCTTCCAGCACTTCGATTCTCACTGGCTCAAGGTTGACTCAGCCTTCCATCCTTCCGAGGTGGGTAAAATGAGGACCCAGATGGGGTCAATATGCTGACTCTGTAAAACTGCTTAGAGAGGGCTGTAAAGCACTGGGAAGCGGTATATAAGTCTAAGTGCTATTGTTATTTTTGCTGCTTCTCTCTGATTGACACACAGGCACACAAAATTATAAGGAATGTATAACATATTCTATGCCCAGGCAACACTATGTACAGAGCCGCAGATACAGATGGGTCATAAATTGACTAAAATCAGTATTTTTAGATCATCTGGACCTAAAAATGCATCTGTGTTCCAGACAAAAATCAGGAAAGATGTTCCAGGGCAGAAGATAACAGAGAAAAAGCCAACCAGCAGCAAAAGGTACAAGAGGATGGAGGGCACGAAATTGGTTGACAAATGGGTGAATAGACTGTTTGGTTTAGGCTGTCTTAAATCTATCTGTAGCAGCAGCAGCAGGAAAAACAGAGAACAGAACTTGATGCTACTGGACAGATTAAAGGAAGAGGCAAGTGAATGTGAACCGGTTTAGTTAGCGGAGAACAGGGAAGGAAGGTCCTGGTGTTGGGTTAATCAGGTGAATAATGGACATAAGGCAGTGGTGAAATTCATTTTTTTTACTACCAGTTCTGTGGGCGTGGCTTGGTGGGCATGGGAGGGGAAGGATATTGCAAAATCTCCATTCCCACCCCACTCTGGGACCAGCCAGAGGTGGCATTTGCCAGTTTTTGGAACTACTCAAAATCAGAATCTGCTGAATTTCACCCCTGACATAAGGTGAAATGCATCAGTACTGCCTAACTTGTCCACCAAGAGTATTTGGAATTTGTCCCCACCAAAAGCCACATCAAGAGGCAGGAGGCACCAACCATTTTCTTAGAAAGACTGATGTATGGAATGGACCCAGCCACAGGTCACCTCTGTGACCACTTCTATGATACAGGAGGAACCTGCATCCAATAAACAGGTAGCTGAACTGGGAGCACAGAGAACCAGATCCACTTCCTTGGGAGTTACCAAGTCAAACTCATTCTAGATCACACTCCCAGATTGTGCCCTAAGGACCTCAGCCTGCCCTGCCCAGTCAGGCCCAAATTGGAGCATTTCCTTAAAATGATACAGGAACATGATATACGTCAAGCTAGTCAAAATCCTCATAGATATTTTCCACGAATTAAACTGGTTCTCTTAAATGGTTCTCTTAAAAACACATACATTTTAAAGACAATTAGGTTGAATGTATGTTTATTTTTCTCTCCAGAAGGGGACACTATTATCAAAAAGCTCACTCTCTTCTTCCAAGTATAATGAAGTTATAGCTATGTATGGATTTTGCCACTAGAATAAATAGAGAGATATCCCATGCTTCATTTATTTTAAATAACATTTCATCTCAGACCCTGTTGAAGAAAAATATCAAATCAAAGCAGGATGTCAAACTTAACTTGCTCTTTTAAGTGGCATAATGAGATTCTAAGGGTTTTTTCCCCCTGCGTTCATGCCAATCAAGAGAAATGTTCATTTTAAGAAATGCTTGTATGTGAGGGAAATAAAGTATGTATGCTAGTCAGGCTCCCTTCATGAATTTCTCTAAGACATTTGTAGTATTTGTCCAACATAAGAATAGAAGACAACAAGAGCTGTCCTGCTGAGTTAAATTGTTTGCCCCATCTTAACCACAGTTCTAAGCTAGCAAGACATCTCATCTAACCCAATTTAGTACTTCCTATTGTCATATATTCTTATGCCTTTTCAATGTACTCAGTGCTCTGTAACTGATATGAGCTGAAGGGCAGCAAAGGTTTCAACATCTTTATGTGATAGAGAGAATCAGAGTGCTTGAGTTAGCAGGGAAATAAATGGAAATCCCTTCTTAAACAATGGCTATATAGTGTAGCATTTATTATGGTGAAAAACAAAGTAAAATCTAGAAGGAAGATCTATGTACTCACTGACAAGCTGACTGTCTTCTGTAGACTGTGGGAACACTTGTAGAACATGCATCCTATTTTTGTTACCAAAATTCAGTAACTCATGTCCTTGTAACCTCTTGTTTAGACTACTGCAACATGGGGCTGCCCCTGAAAGTCAATCAGAACTTTCAACTGGTGCAGAATGCAGCTGTGCAGCAGTGGTGGGTTTCAATTTATTTTACTACTGGTTCGCTCATACGTGCGTGACGCTTCTGCACATGTGCAGAAACATCCAGGCCGGTGGGCGGAGCCTCCCACCGCCGCCACTACCAGTTTGCCCGATCCGGGGCGAACCGGCAGAAACCCACTTCTGCTGTGCAGATAGTAAATGAAGCCAGATGCATGGCACACTTAACACAACTTCTTCATGAGCTGTACTGATTACCTGTGTGTTTCTGGGTGCAATTCAAGGTACTGGTGGTTACCTTTAAAGCCTTACATGGCTTGGGACTGGAGTACTTGAAGGATTGCCCTTTTCCAAGAGTCTACCTATCTAACCAGATCTAGCAGAATGGGCATGGTGCAGATCCTGTCAGCCAAAGAGTGTCAGAAGACAGATTTTTCCGATCTATGGAACATCCTCTCTTCGGCTATTAGAATGGCCCCAACCCTGTTAGCTTTTCATAAGACCCTAAAAGCCTAGCTATGTTCCCATGACTGGGACACTATGTGTTAAGAACCCTGTTTCTTGGATATATTGCTAACTGGCCCAGTATCTTGGCTGCTATGTATATTTATTTTGGATACTTTTTATTGTTTTTATTGTTTTAAAATTGACTGAGTCATTGACTAAGATGGGCCACTATAGAAATTGAATAAAAATAAATAAAACAGAAGACTGCCATTAATGCATGGAACTCTGTTGTCTACCTAAGCTGATCCCAGAAGAACAATGAAATCCTAACTAGCTTTTAATTTTTAAGTAGTCCTTTCATCCATATCTGTCTTCATTTTTTTTACTTTTCTTTTTTAGGAAAATGGAAAAGTGGATGGTCGCTTCTCATTCCTGATCTTTCTGCCCACCCTTTTCTGTATCTCAGATTTAACCTTCTGAATTCTTTTTTCATTCCACTTGGCTTTTTGCTTCCTTTTCCTTAGCAACCCAATTAATCCTTTTTAATAGCATTATATAATATTACATAATATTTCGTTATTAAAGTATTTACTCTCCGGGCACCTATTTGAGGAGATGTGTCCTGATGACTATATGGGAAAACTACGTGCCACAAAACAAATAATAAAATTTCACAGAATAATCCAAAAATGCTGGCTGCAACTCTTAGGAACAAAGATGATGTTTTACATTGAAGAGGTTAAGCCCTTGGCTGATCTGATCATAGCCAAAACTAAAGGATTTATTTAAAACTGTAGCCATCCCAGTTAACAAAGTGTGATAAATAAATGCCCCAGCCGCAGCAAACATAGGATGGGAAATGGAGTAGAGAAATGGAATCCTTCATTACTCAGACTCTCCCAGACATTAATCATTCAATTTGCCCATGACAAAGAAGGAAATGTAGTTTGTGTCATGCCAGGTCATCGAGCTTCTTGGTGAGAACGCACCAAAGAGACCCAGCCAACACTGATAGCATCTCTTGAAGGATGCACTTTTAAGGCTAAAAGAAGGCTTTTAAAAACATTTCTTTTTAATCAGTGCATTATATTAAAAAAATGAGTTCACTGAAATTTCCTAGCACTCACTAAATATGCAGAGTAAATCTGTATTTGGAACTCTAGCTATGTAGTTCTCGGTCACACAATGTTGAATTGGTCCTGGCTGGGCGCCATTTGTATGCATAGCAGAATCTTATGACTTTATTATTGTCAGATAATAATGTCATAAGAAAAACAATTTGACAAGTGTTATTTCTTTTTTACTTGTTAAAAAAAATACTTCATAAGAAATTCATCACCTTATATTTGGGAAGCAAATTGAATTTTATTTCCTATTAGTAGTCTCTCTCTGGGGTGGGTGGGGGTGGGAGGAAGGAAAGCCTCAAGAAATCAAAGGGAAGATTTTAAAACTTGACTGAAGTTTTGGTTTGGTCTGGTTTAAAAAAGAATGATTTAGTCAGCATAGGGGACTTTTACAATAAATAGTAAGTAGGGTTATGCCAATTTTTGAACTTGAATAAACCATACCTTTCCTTTACTAAGGAAAGGTTCATAAATCTTTGGGATAATTTACATAAAATGGTGTAGACTGAGAAACACCGTAACTAAATTATAAAAGGTCACAATTCCGTTATACTCTACGCTGGTTGGATTGCATTTAGAGTACTAATGTCCAGGTCTGGGTATAGCATCCTAGAAGGAGCATGAAAAGGTTAGACTAAGTTCAGAGGAGAGTTATCAGGACAATAAGTCTAGAGACCAACATTGAAGCACATTTAGTTTTTCTTTAAAAAGGTAAGTAATGGCTTATATAATTGTGATCTAAAAGGCTCTCACATGCAAGAAGGAGTGAACTTGACCTCTTTGAAACAAAGAGCAGATGGAGATTTAATGGACTGAAATAAAAAAGAAAAAGAAAATTCAGGCTGAATGTTATGGTAAGAGCTATAAAGTAATGGAGCTTGTTTGCCTACAGGTTTTCAAATGGGGGAAGGGCTAGATGGTCACATACTGGGATTGGTTTTGGTTTGGTTTTATTGGTCTTTAAGAAGATGTTGGATAGCCATTTGTCTGAAACGGTATAGGGTTTCCTGCCTAGGCAGGGGGTTGGACTAGAAGACCTCCAAGGTCCCTTCCAACTCTGCTATTGTATTGTATTGTATTATATGCCGCCCTTCTCCCAAAGGACTCAGGGTGGCATACAACAAAAAAACACACATGACAAAAATTAAAAAAGATTAAATAGGAAATCCAACAACCTTCCATTGACAATTTAAAACAAATTTAGGATTAAATTAAAATTAACAATTTAAAATTAATAATTAATTTATTCTATTCAGGCCAGATGGTTTAAAGGATTTCTATGTTAAACAGATATTGGATGAAATGGTTTATTAGATGTTCTATATACTTGGAATAACAAATTACTCTCATAGCAAATGGAGTATTTCCTCCAAGGTTTATTTGAGAAGAAACAAGGTGTTGGAATTTCTGGCCCAGATGCTCTTCCATTTGATTACATCCAGAGGGCAAGATGGCTCAGCAGTTCTAAACACACTGAGCTTGTCAACAGAACAACAGACAGTGCTGTAGCAGACAATCCTTGGCAAGAAGTCAGGAACAGATCTTCACCCTAATGAATTGAATTAATTGTCTCCTGCAACCTCCCCTCCCCTCCTCTTTTATTTCCTATGGGAGGGACCATTCACCGTCCACTTGTGGCTTTACTCCTGAGTTGACCCTTAGCTGTTCCCTTCTCCTGGCAGCTCTGAGCATGCACACACTGGGAACAAACTCCAGCTCTTCTTCTGCCCCACTAATGTCCGACTCTGAAGGCAGCTGATAACTGTCAGACTGCCCTAGCTCCATCTCTGCCTCCGATGCAGAACACTCGTCAGAGCCTTATCCAGGACCGGCCCATGTTCCTCCCCAACCTCCTTACTGCCTGAGTCTGCCACCAGCTCCGCTGGCTGCTGGCAGGCCACAACATAAACTTATTCTGGATGCTAAGAAAATATCTTGGACTGATATGACCTAATTTTGACGGAAGAGAGAGATTTCCAGATTCAGACCTATACTTTAATTAAGTCAAAATGCATTATTATTATTATTGTTGTTGCTAATCATTAGTTCCCAACCTAATTGAAGCTACAGGATATAGAAACTCTGTAACGCTATCATTTAAGCATTACATTGTCTTTATATGCAGAATTTAAATTTAATCTGAATAATCAGATTCAATCATTTCAGCTGTCTTTTTTTCTTTTCTTTTTTTCAGAAATGGCAGTATCATCTCTTATTCCCTTATTCTGAAAGTACTCAGCATGTTAAGACTCTCTTTTTTAATATTTTCAAGTTTGACGTTGTCTGGCTCAATGATTGAGAAAATAATATTGGCTTAAAAGAAACAAAACAAAGAAGTCCTTATTAGATGTCAGCTGTGAATTAAGAAGGATAATCCAGGATATTTTAACGAATAGAAAGCATTCTTACAAATAAGCTTTCTTATAAAGAATTGACATTATTAATGGATCTAAACAGAGAAATAATGGCTGCAGCTTTGAAGGAAATCTTTGTGAAATGATGGTCAAAGGTATTTGACTCAAGACAAATTATTCAGAACACATAAGAACTACTGAGAATTGAAACATAATTGCAACAGCAATTTTCACAGTTGTTCATGGATTATATCAAATACAGACACTTTGAGATATTTTGGGGGAAAAACATGATTATATTATGAATGTTAATATGAATTGAACTCAAATATTTTAACAGTGACTCTGCAGAGGTTAAAGACATTTTACATGGTAGTAACTGCCAAAATTATCCTTACTAGTTGAGAAATGGAATGTAACCCACCTCATTTTATATAAGATAAAATGAATAAAGTGTGAAATAGGAGGCCACTGGGGTAAACTAAACTGACCAAAGTATATTACTAACACCGGTAGGAGAATAATTGAAAATAGAATAGTTGTCATTCTCATTATTCACAGGTTTCCATTCCAATTTAATTGTGGTTATATGTGTGTGTATGTATGTATGTATCAGTGGTGGGTTTCAAAAATTGTTCGAACCTACTCTGTGGGTGTGGCCTCCTTTGTGGGAGTGGCTTGCCACCCATGTGACCGGATGGGAGTGGCTTGCCACCCATGTGACCGGATATGAAGATGCCAACGACACTTGTCAGAACCACCTTAAATTACCTCACACACAGCACGGGCATGCATAAGAACATGATGTAAACTTGTTTTTTAAAAGGCATTTTTGGTTTGCGTTAAAACAACTTCAACATATACAATGTTCTGATTGCACCACAAACGCAGTAGTCATCCTTATCTTTCACAGAGGCACTGAGTTTTATAAATATGAGCATGATAGTGTAGAATAATCATATCCAAGGACCAGTGGTGGGTTTCAAAATTTTTTGGAACCTCTTCTGTAGGTGTGGCCTGCTTTCCGGGTTCACTGGTGGAACCTCTTCTAACTGGTTCAGTAGATTTGACGAACCGGTTCTACCGAATAGGTGCGAACTGGTAGGAGCCCACCTCTGGTATGTATGTATGTATGTATGTATGTATGTATGTATGCATGCATGCATGCATGCATGTATGTATGTATGTTGCATTGTTAGATTAAATGGCTTTCTGCCTGGATGGCTCCCAGAGTGAGACGATAGACAGAAAAGGGAAGGCAGATCAAATCTCATCAGGCTCAAGGTTGACTTAGCCTTCCATCCTTCTGAGGTCAGTAAAATGAGGACCCAGATTGTTGGGGGCAAGATGCTGTCTCTGTAAACTGCTTAGAGAGGGCTGTAAAGCACTGTGAAGCGGTATATAAGTCTAAGTGCTATTGCTATAGACAGTAACCCCATAGGTCCAGCCTGTTATGTAGGTATTGGGGATGGAGCCCTGGAATAGTGGGGGTGGAGGTGGGTGGGGAACCTCTTTAGTGGTTGAAAGGCATGCTTCTGATCTGACCTACAATTGGAGGGAGGGAGAGAGGGAGAGAGAAAGAGAGAGAGAGAGAGACAGAGAGAGAGACAGAGACAGAGACAGAGACAGAGACAGAGAGAGAATAAGACTGTAAAAGAAAGCAACTGGAGAGAAAAGCTGGAGAGTAAAGTTACAGCAATGCGCAGAACAATTGCTAATATCCAGTGGGACACAGAGAAGAAAAGTCCTTGGGTGGTGAGAAGTACACTTCCAGAGAGACACCTAAGGTGCAAAATGGAAAGGAGGGACTAGAAAAATACCTGTCATTGGCAAAACACTGATCATTGGGAAAGGACTGGGCAGAAGACCCAGAGGGACTTTTTACTCCCAATGGAAGAGAGAAGATGATTCACTGAGCAGATCTAGCAGAAGGAGAAAAATGGGACTGAGCAGACTAGCCATACATTTTATTTCTCTATTGATAAGGCCAGAAGCAAGGGAGGGAAACAGAGTAAAAGAGAAGAAGGGGAACAGCAGGAGAGCTAGAGGAAAACCCACCACAGGTTAAAAGGACTGCTTATCCTAACCCTGCTGTAAATAGCTTCACTGTGTATAATATATATATATATATATATATATATATATATATATATATATATATATATATATATATATATATATATATATATATATATATATATATATATATATATATATATATATATATATATATATATATATATATATATATATATATATATATATATATAATGTCCCCACAGTCTTGGTTTTTCTGTACCAGTTGCCATCCTTGCAAACCAAGAGACATCTTTTTCCTATCTTTTTCCATCAGAGACAGATATTCTTTCCCCACCCTAGGACTTAACCTGGAAATAACATCAAGGGGATGGCTGGAATTGAACTTAACCATCAGACTTTCTTCACTATGGTTAGCCCCTTGACTCCCCCTGTTACAGCTGCTGCCCAGATCCACCTTGTCCCCCATCCTCCCCCCCCCTTGGACGATATTGGTCTCCTTAGCGGAGCTCCCATTAAGGTGCTACCCTCCTCAGGAGAGGTGGAAGGCACCTCCGGACTATTACGAACTTAACACAGACGCTGTGAACCTGCGCGACTTTTTCCTATATTTCTTTTAATCGGTATGTTGAGTGCATGGGATTGCTTGAGATGATATGAATGATCTCACTTTTTATTATTATATAGTTGTATTGGTGTTTTTAACTTTTTCAGTGAGGACTGTTTGTGTGAGAGTTTGGGTATGAGTGATTTGGAGGACCTGGCGGGGTATGCGGGGGCCACTGGGGTGGTTGGGGGGGCTATATCCACGGGAGAGGGTCGGAGCATTGCGGTCATAACAGGGAGAGGCAGATATGGCGGGGACTTTAGGGCAGGCCATCATCGGGGAAGGAGGGCTCGCTGTGTCATAGAGATCCCTCCTTCCGGCCCTAGGAGTCCCACTCCAAGGTCAGATGGCGCGAGTACTCAGGACCCTGGTCTCAGGCTGCTGTCGCTGAATGCCAGGTCTGTCGTTCATAAGACCCCCCTCATCCGGGACTTGATAACTGATGAGGGCGCAGACCTGGCATGTATTACTGAAACATGGCTGGGCACGGAGGGAGGAGTCCCCCTCGTTGAGATGTGCCCAGCCGGATTTCAGGTGCTACACCAGCCGAGAGCCCAGAGAAGGGGTGGCGGTGTGGCTATTGTAGTCCGAGAGTCTTTAGTACCTCGTAGGAGCCCTGCTCCGGAGCTTGTCGGGTGTGAGTCCCTGCTGGTGAAGCTGGACCTCAAGGGTCAAGTGGGTCTGCTGCTTACGTACCTGCCTCCCAACTGCGTTGCAGCAGCCCTCCCCTCGCTCCTCGAGTCAGTAGCCGAGCTAGCAGTTGAGTTCCCTAGACTTATAGTTCTGGGGGACTTTAACTTGCCTTCGCTCGGTGAACACTCTGATGGAGCGCAGGAGTTCATGGCTTCCATGACAGCCATGGGCTTGACTCAAGTAATCCGAGGCCCAACTCACTCAGCGGGTCACACGCTCGACCTCGTATTCCTCTCGGAGCAGTCGAGTTACGATCTTGGTCTGAGGGGTAATGAGATCATACCCCTGTCGTGGTCAGACCACTACCTACTGAGGCTAGACTTCCGGAGGCCAAACCCCCACCGTAGGGAGGAGGAACCGACCAGCTGGTTCCACCCCAAGCGACTGATGGACCCTGTTAGGTTCCAGACGGAGCTTGGGGTTATTCCTGATACCCTCGCCCACAGTTCGGCGGAGACCCTCGTCGCTGCCTGGCACTCGGCAGCTTCGGAGTCTCTAGACCGGATTGCGCCGCTACGGCCCCTCCGGGTCAGCGGCCCCCGGAGGCCTCCTTGGTTCACTGAGGAGCTCCGGGAGGTAAAGCGCCGGAGGAGACGCCTAGAGCACTCATGGAGGTCCGATAGGTCCGAGTCGAAACGGGCACTTTTAACAGCATGCACCAAGGAGTATATTCGGACTTTAAGAACAGCAAAAAGAACATATATTGCCTCCTTGGTAGCGTCCGCCGAGTCCCGCCCAGCCGCCCTGTTTAGGATAACCCACTCCCTCCTAAATAGGAGGGAGACAGGGGACTCCCTACAGGGTAAGGCTGAGGAGTATGTCCAGTTCTTGGCGGACAAAGTTGCCCGGTTTCGAGAGGACCTGGACTCCACCCCAGTAGATCCAGCCGAGACACAAGGAGAAGACTTGGCAAACCATCTCTGGGTTGAGTTTCAGGAAGTTGCCTCTGGGGATGTGGACAAGGCTATGCGAGCTGTGAGTGCCTCCACCTGCATACTGGACCCGTGTCCCTCCTGGCTGGTTGCCAACAGCAGTGAGGTGACACGAGGCTGGATCCAGGCGGTTGTTACCGCCTCTCTTCGGGAGGGGTACTTTCCCACCGCGCTTAAGACAGCGGTGGTAAGACCCCTCCTGAAGAAACCGTCCTTGGATCCAGCTGTTCTTAATAACTATCGTCCAGTCTCCAACCTCCCCTTTGTAGGGAAGGTTGTTGAGAAGGTGGTGGCTCTCCAGCTTCAGTGTACCTTGGAGGAAGCTAACTATCTTGACCCCTTCCAGTCTGGCTTCAGACCCGGTTACAGCACAGAAACCGCTTTGGTCGCATTGACCGATGATCTCTGGAAAGCTAGGGATGGAGGCCATGCTTCCATCCTGGTTCTCCTGGATCTCTCAGTGGCTTTCGATACCATCGACCATGGTATCCTTCTGCGACGACTGCGGGAGATAGGGGTGGGCGGCACTGTTTTGCAGTGGTTCTCCTCCTATCTCTCGGACAGGTCGCAGTCGGTGTTGGTGGGGGGGCAGAGATCGTCCCTGAGGCCCCTAACTTATGGGGTGCCACAGGGGTCGGTCCTATCCCCCCTACTATTTAACATTTACATGAAACCGCTGGGCGAGATCATCCGAAGGCACGGGATAAAATACCACCAATATGCGGACGATACACAGTTGTATCTGTCCGCCCCGTGCCAACTCAATGAAGCGGTGGACGTGATGAACCGGGGTCTAGAAGCCGTAAAAGACTGGATGAGAGCAAACAAGCTGATACTCAACCCAGACAAGACTGAGTGGCTGTTGTGTTTCCCTCCCAAAAATTTGACCAACATACCATCACTCAGGCTGGGGGGACAAAACTTACACCCCTCAGAAAGGGCCCGCAACTTGGGAGTCCTCCTGGACCCACAGCTGACTTTTGACCACCATCTCTCAGCTGTGACCAGGGGGGCATTTGCCCAGGTTCGCCTGGTGCGCCAGTTGCGGCCCTACCTGAATCGGGAGGCCCTCACAACAGTCACTCGAGCCCTTGTGATCTCCAGGCTGGAATACTGTAATGTGCTCTACATGGGGCTGCCCTTGAAGAGCATCCGGAGACTTCAGCTAGTCCAGAATGCGGCCGCGCGAGTGATCGTGGGCGCACCACGGTTCGCCCACATAACACCGATCCTCCGTGAGCTGCACTGGCTACCTGTCGATCTCCGGGTGCACTTCAAGGTCCTACTCACCACCTATAAAGCGCTCCATGGTAGTGGATCTGGCTATTTGAGAGACCGCCTTCTGCCAATTACCTCCCTGCGTCCCATCAGATCGCATAGAGTTGGCCTCCTCCGTATTCCATCCGCCAGTCAGTGCCGACTGGCGACTACTCAGAGGAGAGCCTTCTCTGTTGCGGCTCCAACACTATGGAACAATCTCCCCGTGGAGATTCGTACCCTCACCACCGTCCAGGCCTTCCACACAGCCCTCAAGAACTGGCTAGCCCGTCAGGCCTGGGGATAAGTTTACTTTTACCCCTCCCGAATGCTGAGCGAATGTTGAGTTTTATTGTTTAATTTACTTTTGTTCACATTTCTTTTGTATTGTCCTACACTCCCCTTCCTTTTTGATTGTAAGCCGCCCTGAGTCCCCTCAGGGAAAAGGGCGGCCTATAAATGTCCAATAAATACCAAATACCAAAATCTCCTGTTTAAAAGAACCTGGTCATACTGTAACCATATCAGAGAAGCCACCTGTCAGCTGCGACTTCATTTAATAATCAGGAAAGAAACCACTCAACTCCATTTGTTTGAAATCAAGTGTACTTTTACTAATTATAAATGAACAGTAGCAAAGCTAAGCTGAATCTGGTTAATTAGGTGCGAAAGCAAAGAATATGATGTATAATTCAATCCCCTCCCCTTGGCACCCCAGTCCATAGTCCAATTATAATGCACCCAACTGTCAGGTGAGAGATAACTTCAAAAGACATCACCAGGATGGAATGCCGGACAGTTAACCTTGGCGGGAAACTCCCTTCCTCCACATGCGCAGTAAGATGGTCAGGTCAGCATCTAGAATCTTCCTCCAGCACATCATGATTCCCCTCCCAAATTCCATGCCCCCCCTCCCCGTCACAATGGCAGCCGAAGCAGCAGCAAAGCAGAGGCTGACACCACCTGTCATTTCCATATGTGTAAAATATGCAAAAAACTCCTCAAAACATGCTATGCAAAATCCTTTTTAATAGAACTAGAGAAAATGAGGGACACCTGTATTTTGCAAGTGTATTTATCATGGTGACAGCTGCTTATGCTATTTTATGACATATGTACAATGTCCAATAACTCTTCAGTTGGTGGATGTTCATTTACTGGGAAAAAAAGGATCTGAGATGGGTTAGACATAAATTCATTACATCTTTGTGATAGCTTTAGGATTCTTTTCTTCCCTATGTAATCTTTGTTTCTTTCAATGCCTGGGCCAAGTAATACTGTATTTTCTTGCATGGCGACACAATAATTTTGTTGCAAATTGTCCAAATGCTTTGGTTTTTCCTAAGATTGGGTATTTTTCCTAAAACATCTCAAACCAGAGGGATCTTTACAATCAAGCATAGAGAAATGATAGAAAGTTTTTTTTAAAGCCCTTAGTTTCAACATCATGATCCATTTTTTTTCTAGATAACACTCCCAAATTTTGAGATTTTGCAAAAAATTAAGAAGACTGTGTCCTCAATTAATCCTAGATCAACTGAGATCTAAAAATGAAAGACTCTACTTGTCAAGATTTCTTTCTATTTAATCAATTTCTTCTTGATCACATAAGCTTTTGTGAGAATCATGATTTTTGTTATGAAGTTTGTCCACAGAGGAAACTTTTAGAACTTTCCCAAGGACAAGAAGCGATGGATGGAAACTAATCAAGAGAGAATTAAAGATAAATTTCCTGAAAGCTAGAACAATTAGTCAGTGGAACAACTTGCCTCTAGGAATTGTGAATCCTCTGACTTTGGAAGTTTTCAAGAAGAGAGTAGACAACTGTTTCTCTGAAATGGTATAGGGCTTCCTTCTTGAGCAGGAGGATAGACTAGAAGATCTCCAAGGTTCCTTCCAACTCTATTATTCTGTTGCCCAGATCCAAATATTGACTCATTACTAAGGACTTTTGGTTTATGGGCTTTACATACTATGCTGCTTTCAAAGCATCAACCTGCCACATCTAAAGTCGGATCCGGGATCTGTAAACATTAAATCGGACCATTTTCTAAAAGCAGCTAATCAGAACATGCAGAAATGCATATTAACTGCAGACTAATTTCATTTCCATTGCAAATGAAGCTATGTTTATTAAATAATAATAAACTGGTTAATCATTTTTATAAAGTTTTAAATAACCCAGCTGGTCTTTTTACTCTCTGCCATCTATCAATGTATTACTATTAGCCACATATAAATACTGCTCATCATATGACTGTTAATCCCTCTGAACCCCTATTAAAACAGATGTCTTTTGCTAAATCTTAGCCTTTCAGAACGTTATTGTTATCAGAATTATTAACAACAGTGATCATTATTTTTCCTGTTAAAGCCAAGTGCTGTTCTTTATTACTATCTGAAAGCTGTTCTTTGACAGATGTTCACCAATTGTTTTCTGGGCTATTTAGGGGCTCAAAGATGTGTCAAGGACTGGAAGTATTTTCTGCTCTTACATTTGCAATTATTATGCCTTCTATTGGATCTAGCTACAGTTTCCAAATTTAGAGATTTTCTAATGCGTATACTCCTTTATTAGTCTCTTCTGGCCAGCCAGAAATTTGTACACTAAACAGATTCAGAACAGGAACTTTAGATTGAATTCAAGAACTAAAATTGTTAATGCAATTCAAGGTTCAATTGAATTTGGGATTAATCGTTCTAGAACAGAAAAACAAATCAATTTTTCCTCCCCCTTTTTTCTTACTTTCCTACCAAAATCCAATTATTAATGGTTAGTTCAATGGTTGACCTTTGTTATTAACTGATCATGAAAACAAATGTATTGCCTTTGGAATGGTGGACAAAATGAAACCACTGTGTCAGATAGTCTCTCCCTCTCAGACTGCTATTAATTTTTAATATTGTGGCTTGAAGTTGGTGTAGTGATTAAAGTATCAGGCTAGAAATAGAGGTCTGTGAGTTCTAGTCCTGCCTTAAGCACAAAGCCAGCTGGATGAGCTCGAGGCTGGTCACTTTCTCCAGCCCCCGGAAACAGGCAATGGCAAACCACTTCTGAAATCTTGACAGGAAAATGGGAAAGATGCAGTTGCCAGAATTTAATAATGACTTGAAGGCATAAAAACAAACAAACAAACAAAAAAGACTTCTTGGGAGTCCCCTTGTGCCCACAGGATGTTCCTACATCCACTTCCAGGCCCCCAAGGAGAGAGAGTGCTCCAACATCAGAAGTCAAAATCAGATTGTCAGCCCTTCTTCATTCAAAAATCAGGAAAGAGAACCACAGGACTCCATTTGTTGAAATCAAGTGTACTTTTACTAATTATAAATGAATAGAAGCGAAGCTAAGCTAAGTCTGGTTATTTAGGAGTGAAAGCGAATAATATATTGTACAATTCATTCCCCTCCCCTTGGCATCCCATGCACAGTCCAATCATAATTCTCCCAAATGTCAGGTGTGAGATAACATTGAAAGGCATCACCAGGATGGAATGCTGGACCGTTGGCCTTGGCGGGAAACACTCCTCCTCCACATGTGCAGTAAGGTGGTCAGTCCAAAATCTAGAATCTTCCTCCAGCACAACAATGAGTCCCCTCCCAAATACCATGCCCCCCTCCCCATTTCAATGGTAGCCAAAGCAGTAGCAAAGCGGAGGCAAAGCGGAGGCTGACACAGATATCAAATCTCTACTCTTGCTCAGGCAGGCCCTTCTCCTCAGTTGAACTTCTGTGTGACATGAATACATAACAACAGCTAGAATCCCTATGAAAATTACATTATGTGAACAAAACAAAATGTTTTATTGATAGAACCTCTCTGAAAGTGCCTTATTATATGGGGTGATTGCAGTGGTGGGATCCTATTGGTTTAACAACTGGTTCAGTGATTGCACGCTTTGCACGTGTGTGCTCACTTCGCTCGCGCATGGGCCTAGTGCGCTCTTCGTGTGTGTGCTCAGTTTTGAGAAAAGTACCTTCCACAGTAGGAAAAGTACCTACTGCTGGGGAGGAAAACAGCTGAGGCGCGGCAATCTGCTCTGCGACTCAGCTGAGAAGTTATAGGTGAGTTAAGCGCAGGGGTGGGTGGGTGGTCCCACTTCATCGATGGAGTGAGCTGGCTTCTTCCAGCAGATGGTCAGAGCTACCGGTTTGCTCGAACCGCTAGAATCCCACCCCTGGGTGATTGTAAATTCTAGAAAAGATATTTATGCTGGCATGCATTCCCTGAATAACCAGGGTGGTTGGGGGGGGGGGAAGGGAGAGGGGTATAACAGTGCCAGGCACATACATAGATTGCAGGAGATGCTGGCAATATCTCCTGTAAGGAAAGAGGGATTGGAAACATGAAGCCAGTTGTCTCTTCCAGCCCTCTTTCCTCAGCTTATAAACAGATGGTGGGAGATCTGTCTTCAGTTATTCTTCAGTTCAGTTCAGTTTTTCAATTGGCCACTTAGAATGAAAACGATTGAAGCAGTATATAAACTTTCATAATGAACAAATAGATAAATATTGCTCCACATTATCCACAGGTAACTTCCCTTTTTCTCCAATAGCTTCTATTAGTCTTTCTGTCAAACCCCACTAAGGCCACATGGATTTATTGACGCTGGGAAATCTTCACTCTTTCTTTTTTTCAATCCAGCACAAAAACTCTAACAAAGAATGTAGATATTATGCACAATCACAAGCTCAACCATGTGCTGGATCGAGAGTTCACTTTTAGGAAGAGCAGCAAAGTAGCCAGTCAGGAGAGCACTTCCAAGCAAGTAGCCTTTTCATCCCTTAATGACACAAAATGTATGTCTGGCCTAGAATGTTTTGACTATTTTCTAATCTGACCAGACACTGGGATACTACATGCCCAGTACAGTATCTGTTTTTGAATCTGTAAGGCTCATAAAGAACTGACAACCAATCAGCACTTGCCCTTTGTGGTCAACAATTGAACATCATGAACTGACAGCCAATCAGCACCAATCAATAACTGAGATCCTGGTCCCACCTTCTCAGGTCAGAACCTAAATATACATTGCAACAAATATATATATTATATTATGTGTGTGTGTGTGTATATGCAGTATACACACACACACACACACATAATAGAAAGGTATCTATTAGATTTTTTTACAACCCCTGGCTTCGCTGATAACGGATAAGAGCCTGTGGCCTAATGGCTAAGAACTCTGCCTAGTATGCAATTTAGCCCAGGTTCAAATCCCAGTAAGGGTATGGCTAGCTGATGAGAGCTAAATAGCTTGAAATAGATCTATAATAGTCTCCCTTTATTTATTTATCAGCACAAATAAAAAAACACAAATATAACAAAGGCAACAGTAAAAATATTGGGTTTCTGTCGTGATGGACTCTTGTGACGAGCCGATTGACAGATGATGGAAGCAGTTAGCTTCCTCCCATAATTGGGGCTTACCAGGGGTTGTAAAAAATCTAATATATATATATATATATATATATATATATATATATATATATGTATGTATGTATGTATGTATGTATGTATGTATGTATGTATGTATGTATGTATGTATGTATGTATATGTGTATGTGTATGTGAATAGAGGGAATAGAGGCAATAGAGCACAGGTTCGATTCCCAGCAAGGGTATGGCTAGCTGATGAGAGCTAAATAGCTTGAAATAGATCTATACTAGTCTCCCTTTATTTATTTATCAGCACAAATATAACACACACACACACACACACACACACACACACACACATACACACACACACATTCATACATATATATATATATATATATATATATATATATATATATATATATATATATATATATATTACACACACACACACACACACACACACACACACACACACACACACACATATATATATATGCTGGTCTTGTTGTATTTGGGTCTTTTCCCATGTAAGATTGAGATTGTTTTGGAAACATTTCAGCGAGGTCTCACTCTCCATCTTCAGGCTGGTGTTTTCTGCTTAAAGCGTGGTCGGAGCTGCCATCTCTCTATAAATCTTGGTGGAGGTGAGTGGAGTGCTGGCTTTGTTTCAGTAAGTGGATTGATTGGCTGTGTGGTTGTATCATGATTGGTAGATTGGTGCTGATTGGTGCTGGCTGTGTGTCCATTGTTGTTTTGTGTTGTAACGGCCTGGGTGGTGGGTTGGGCTCATTTGTTGACTAGGGCTGGTTTCCAGATGTCTGGTAGTCGGGAGGTATCATCACGTTTATTCATGTTGTGGGGGTCTTTCTCTATTTTGATATCTTAGAGAATATCTTAGAGAATAATTATGGAAGCTATCGAAATAGAGAAACACCCCTCTTTTCTTCCTCCCTCCCCCCTGTCTCTGTCTGTCTGCCTGTCTCTCTCTCTCCCCTCCCCCTCCCTGTCTCTCTCTCTTCCCCCTCTCCTCTCTCTGTCTCTGTCTGTCTGTCTTTCCCTCTCCCTCCCCCACCCTCCCCCCTCTCTGCCTCTCTTTGTCTGTCTGTCTGTCTGTCTGTCTCTCTCTTTCTCTCACATACACACACTTATCACGGTTAAATCTCTTTTGCCTTCAAAATACTTAATGCTCACATGCTCGCACTGCCGCATTTCAATCCCTATAATTAATTATACCAGCACGGTGCTATGACAGCTACTTGGGAGATAGAAAGTACAGCTAGGGAAAAATCTCTTCTACAGACAAGCCCTTCAAGCAGTGGACAGCTTTAGTGGCATTTGCTGACTTGAAATGTCATTTTCCTGCTCATTGCCACCACACCAGGATACACTAAAATTGTTTTTGTTTACAAGCCCAATTATGATGTTATATGATTAAAGAGGAACTGTCCTTTTGTGTGGAAAAGCTCTTAATTGCTTGCCCCCTTCTAGTGAGAGCATCCCATGAGTGAAACTATGTTCAGAGGAACTCTGGATCCAAGTCTCTGCCTATATAAGCTGCTGAATAATTAAACCAAAGGAAATTAATATTTTCCACTTTAAATCTAAATGAGAGTATGTGTAATCACACTTTTACGCATTAAAAATTAAAGTGTGTCTTGAGGTTGTACTTTAGGTAAGTGCTATAATAAGTACTGGACAAAGCATGAATACAGTTGAGGGACTCAAGAGAGCAAGCCAAGCTTTTGAACAGAGACCACTAATTAATGAATAGTATGAAGAGCAACAAACCTATAAATGATATTACATGCCTCAAAGTTGCCAAAGGAGAACATTTTTACTGGCATTATGGCTAATGAAAAAATGTGAACCATATACTCTCATGATTCTAAGAAGTTAATTAAGACAATCTTAGCGTAGAGAATTGGGGCTGATAATCTGTTATTAGCTGACCTTGCAATCCAACTATATTTGATCATCTTGGACTAGAAATGTAGCATTGCTGACTGGGCTTTGTCCTAGAAGCAGAATTTCCTAGAGGTTCTGGTTTTAGGATCCTAACCAGCAGGCTGAACAACAACAACAACAACAACAACAAAATAACCCCTTAGGTGCAATGCAAACATTCTACTTGAAATCCCTTCCTTCCTTCCTTCCTTCCTTCCTTCCTTCCTTCCTTCCTTCCTTCCTTCCTTCCTTCCTTCCTTCCCTCTTTTCTGCTCACCTTGGAACCCTGGCTCTTTTAGGAGGAAGAAGAAAATATCAATACAAAACATAATGCAACCTTTACATTTTTAGATAAAAACTAATTAGGACAGCATAGCAATTAGGAATAATAAATGAAAAAATGCAGCGACACAGCAATTAATATGTTGGAATAAAACTGGTGTGGCTGATATTCGGTTCCATCCACAGGCTTGAAAGCCCAGCGAGTCACTCTCATTTTAACCTATGCGAAAGGGCTGTTGTGAGAAAAATTGAAGACAGTGTTGGGTTTAGCGTCTTCTTTAGGAAGTGAGGTAATAAGGTAAATCGATAATAGTAGTAATGACAAAATTTCCATCAGTGTATTGCAAAAATGCCATGCTGTTTCAATCCACACATATACTTGTGCTGATAGATTGACAACCTAGGTTCTTGAAAATAATTTGATCCATTTGAAGGTCAATATCAGCTAAGGAACTGGCAGTTTTGACTTCACATCATTGTGAAGAAATAAGAGTAATAGTCTGTCCATGGATATCCTTTGTCATGGGGAAGGAACTTGTGACTCTCTGATGATGCTGGCAGTAGTGTATTCTAACAGAAGGGTCAGGCTCAGTGTACACACCAACCCACTCAATATGGTGAGAAAACAGAAAAATAGTCCTAGAAAAGATCAATAGTTGACAAGTAGGAAACAGAACTTAGGAGCTATGGTTGGGCAACCAGGCCCTAGCCCTGTAGGCGGATTACTGGAATAACAACAATCACATAAAGGACAAAAAGTATACTTTCTTTGAAAAATAACACTATTGTAGCCTGCCAGTATAACTCAGATTCCACAAAGCAGGACTATTTAAAATGAAGGTTTGAACATTGGAAAATGATTTATCAAGACTCAAATATCACTGAACAACAACTGGCAGATCAAAGGAGATTTATTGCTAGAAATAATATTATTTAGGGAAGCAGAACTGAAGAGATTCAGAAAAATTGTGAAAATGGAAACCCCCAAAACAATGATAGAATACAATAAAAGAAACTCAGACCACAATGATTAGAAATATAAAGGAAACAGTTAATGTGAACTATAGAAATTCCAGGTCTGACAGGAAGCCATCTTTTCCATTGGGCCTTCAGGCTTAATGTAAAAGATGGCTTCCAGGTCTGACAGATAGCTTAGAAGAAATACAGCAGGTCTTCGACTTACAACCATTTGTCTACTGATGGCTCCTTCAGAAGGGGTGCACCACTGCCTCCTTGAGGGCCAGCCGAACCCCCTGTCCCTCAAGGAATTATTAACTAATGCCTGGAGCCAATCACATGTCTCCTCCTGAGCAGCCTTAACCAGCCATAAGGAGCATGGATCTAACACAGCTGAACTGTGCAGTGCTAGCAGTTGCAAGAACTCTGTTCACCTCAATAGGTGCAGTAGGATCAAACCCTCAAGTTGAGAGAGAGGGACTGGCCCAAGGTCACCCACTGGATTTGTACTCAAGGTGGGACTAGAAGTCATTGTCTTCAGGTTTCTAGCCTGGTGCCTTAACTGCTACACCTGTCCAGCTCTCTTGGTTGTCTCTAGCCCAGGGGTCTCCCAACCACCCCCACCCCCCAGTCTGTGGATCAACACTGGTCCTCAGCATGCCAGAAACCAGGCCATGCAAACAAGTGAATCCCCATCTGCAGGATGTAGGAAGCACATAAAACCACACCCCATCTGGTCCGTGGGGGAAAAAATCCCTCCACAGCACTGGTCCCTAATGCCCAAAAGGTTGGGGGGCATTGTTCTAGCTCATTCCTAATGATGTCCTTTTTCCTTTTCTGCTTTTACACTTTTGGGTAGAGAAATTACTGTCCTGGGAGTGTCACACATTCTCCCCCAGAAAGAAATCTGGTAAAATCAGATTGGGGCCTTGGTGTGTCGGCTGAGTTCTACAATAGCGATGGCATTGCTGATGCAACAGAAATGAGGCCTTCTTATCTTAGCTAAAACAATTTAGCAATGTCTTCATCACCTCCCAATCCTGTTTCCTGAGTAGAGATATTGCTGCATCAAGATATTGTAGCCCGATCAGAGGGAATAAACTGGAGAGAGGATGTGACATGAGAGTCTCCAGTAGTAGTTCTATTATACAGCTTCTGCTTTTCTGATATAAATCTGTTCTTATTTTTAAAACCAAAACCAGGGACTTTACTGATAAAGAATGAGAACTTCTATTTTTAAAATCCTTTTGTTGCTTTGAAACCAATCAGAAATCCACGCAAAAAAACCAGTGAACTCACACTCAACTCCTTGTAGAGGGCTAGCAATTTATAAAGCCATCCAGTAAGGCGAGAAATATATTGTTCACAATTTTACCGTCCTCCCCTCTGTAGCTAGGCATGTTTGGCTTAATCTTTGAGATAAGCATTTGCTGCTGGCAGGATTAATTTCAGATAGAACTGCTCCCACGGTGAGAAACACGGCTGTAGCTGCAGTTGATAATATCTTTTTCTATTGGATCCATCGCTGTAGGGATTTGGAGACAAATGCATGGAAAGGTAGGTGGGACGAGTACAACGGAATACATAAATACATTACAGATAAACAAAAAGGTGAAATTTTTCAGACAAGCTCATCGCCTTGCTACTTCATGGACAGGTTAATAGACTGTAAGTTTCTGGACAATATCGAAGTCACTTGACTTTGCCTTCTTCTGAGATGCTTTTCTGACAGCTGTGATATCCCCTGAAGACCTCTCATCTTGGTATTAACCAGGCTTAACCTTGCTAAGCTGCTAAACCTAGAGTCAGCCAGCTAGATCCTGCTGCTAGCTGAGAAACAAATGAAATGTTAGGGGAAGCATATGAGTGCCTAGCGGGATATAAGCAATCTTTTTATAGCAAGAGTTCTCAAACCTTACCATGGCCCTCTTTAATGATAAATGAATATTTGAAACTTCTCTCATGAATAAAATTAATAATTTCATTGGGGTTAAGATAAAGCAAGAAATAAATGCGCCAATTACTTAAAATATATGTGACTTTGGCCACACTTTCCTGATGTAGATTTACATACTAGGAGGTAGGTCTTTTACTACCCAGTGAAAGCTTTTCTATTTTGAAAGATTAGGAATTAAAAATGACTGACAAAAGGACTGAATTTTACTAACGCATAAAGAAACTTCAAAGAATATGGATATACATCCACATATCACACTGGAAATTGCCAGCCAGTGGAAAATGTAGTTTGCCTTCTTGACTCTGATTGCCTTTAAAGAAAATTTATGATCTCTTTTTAAGCTGTTTATGGTTGACCGTTTGTGTGTGTGTTTGTCTGGGTGTGTGTGTGTGTGTGAGCGTGTGTGTGTTAGAGAGAGAGAGAGATATTCAGAGACTGAGACAGAAACAGAGAGAGAGAGAGATAGACAGACAGACAGACAGACACACACACACACACACAGAACTCTCAATTGTGCTTCTCTCAATCCATTATTGGAATGAAGTTCCCCCTTCAAAGTTTGGGGGCTGCAGAATAGCTTAACTACCATATTACCTATTATTTATTGTAATGAGCAAAGTTTGGTCACTGGCTACAATTATAAAATTACTGCTATTATTATTGGTAATGAATGGGATATTGTGGTGCCCTCACAGATCCAGAAAGTTGACATTACCCGCCATCTCATAGCCTGTGCCCTCCAGGTTTCCTACTTCTAAATTATTTAGCATATAACCCATATAAAGGGTTATATCAATGACAGATAGACAAAGAAAATAATTGGAAGTGATATTTATGAATTGTATGTACTTAATGGTTATATAGACTATTTTACTGATAGCTAGCTGTTGTAAACATGAATAATTGTTTTGCTAATGATTTTTAAAATAGTAATAATAGGTAAGATGTAAGAGAGACAGTTTGGTGTAGTGGTTAAGGCAGCAGTCGAGAAACTGGACCTGGTGAGTTCTAGTCCTGTTTTAAACCCAAAGACAGCTGGTTGACTTTGGGCCAGTCACTCTCTCTCAGACCTAGGAAGGTGGCAATGACAAATCACTTCTGAAAAACATTGCCACGACAACTGCAGAGATTCATCCATGCAGTTGTCAGGAGTCAACACTGATTCGAAGGCATAATAAAAAAAGGTGTCCTGATGGGGTTATAAGAAATAATATTCTACAGTTTACAGGCAAAGACTCTGCACTGTTTTCAGAGAAATGTAATTGTCCTACTTTCAAAAATCCAATAGGGAATAGGAAAAAAATGGTTCAATTTCTAATCAAGGTCTAGAACTGCTTCCATCTGTGTTGTTAATTATAGCCCAGCACAACAAATCATGGGTTGAGAATTATGAACCTGAGTTCAATCCTTAGAAACCCCCACTGACTTAATTCTGAAAATCTATAATCAGAAGCAGTTGCAGATGCAAAACCCAAAGAGATGTATAAATTCAACTTTCAAAAACTTTGTGCAATATATAAATTATCTTAATTTCATCCTTCATCAAAATAAATGAGCAAAAATGTAAGTCAAAACTAATTGGTGTATATAAACTTTTTTTATTTATATTGTCAAAATATAATATATAAGAATATTTAAGAGGAACAGAAGAAACACACTGCTATATTCATTAAACCTTCCAGAAATGGGGTGAAGCAGGTTTGTCAACATACTGCTATGCTAAAACTGAGTTAACCTTGACCAGAGTTTTGTTCATTATATTCAGAGATGGAATCCATGACTTCAAGAAGCAATGTGATCCAAAACCAGTGTTGGGATTCAGTCAGTTTGCATCTATTTGGGAGGACTGTTTGTTGGAAGAAATATCATTTTGGGTTTTTTCCATTTTACAGGGTTAATCCTGTAAGGAAGGCAGGTAGGAACCATTCTAACGTTGTTTCTAATCTTTATTGCCCTACTTACCGAAACTGCCTCTTTGGCTAATCCTTATTACATTGTAACAGCTAAGGCGAAGCGCCCATCAACATGAGTGACATTGAGTTGGCCACACCCATCCAGTCACATGAACACTGAGCCACGCCTACTCAGCTGGCCATTAGGACAGAGAACCGGTTGTTAAATTATTGGAATCCCACCAATGTCCAAAACCCAATACCTATAAGTAAACTTTGTTAGAAATTATTTATTAAAGAGCCCAAATCAGCATTTGGGAATTTCAAGTCTTAAAAGGTGGCACTGTGGGCTTTCTGCTTCCATTTTCATTTGCTGGTGGTGGGGGAGAAAACTGTGCTACCATATTTCTGCCATTTTGAGGGTGTGATCTTGGAGGAGTGGGTCCTGAAAATTGGGTGGTTGGTGAGATTCTTTATATAGTTTTTGTATGTTGACCCAGACAATTGGGAATGAGAAATCAAAATCATCACATTGGTGCACTCACTTTTCATTTTGAGGGCACAAGTATCCCTAGTCTTTGTCCTTGTAGAAATGCAGCAAACCTTTTAATGTATATTGCCTGATGAAATATCAGCTGCTGAAAGTAAAAGTGGACTCAGCAAAACTGCCAGTTACTGCAAGCAAAGGGGCTTCAGTGTGTTTATCTAGGTTCAATGAGTTTTGGGGAAAATATAAATTTAACTTAATTAAATTACATTAAATTAAATTATTAATTAAATTATTAAAGTAAACTAAACTTAACTAAACCAAACTAAACCAAACCAAACCAAACCAAACCAAACCAAACCAAACCAAACTACTAAGCCAGGAATTCCCAACATTTTTTGTGCATTTGGAAATCTGAGAAAATTTTGTGGGTACTCTTGCAAAATGATTGGGGAGGGGAAGAGCGAGAGAGCGAGAGAGAGAGAGAGAGAGAGAGAGAGAGAGACAGAGAGAGAGAGAGAGAGAGAGAGAGAGAGAGACAGAGAGACAGAGAGACAGAGACAGAGACAGAGACAGAGACAGAGACAGACAGACAGACAGACTGACTTTCCTATAGACAAAGTGATAATCATGAGGGCATAACCATTTACAAAGTACTAAATGACCAGAATGCTACCTGCCACCACCCACATTTATCTCTTCACCTTCTGGAAAATGCACTGGATTAGCTTAGTTTTCTACTATTCTATTTCTGGGCAGAAAGATACATTTAAAAACTGGGGCATTCAATTGTTTTATCTATCAAGAAAAGTCCTTCTGAGATCCAAAAACATTTTTAGAAATATGGATGATTGTTGGAAGCTGGCTTTTTTTTTTGGCAGATTTCTTTCTTTTAATTAAGAGTTTTTAAAGATGTAAACTTGTTGGGCCCCCAGATACATATGTGAGTGGATAGAAATGTTCTTAATTGGAAAAATCCAAGCAGGCCAATGAAATCCATTTTTTTTTATACAGTATGTGGATGGATTATGTTCTACCATATGCAAAATGTCTCTAAATATGTGATCATTAAGACTAATATTTTGGAGGAAATGTTCTTTTGGCTGGATCTTCCAAATGACTCACATACAGATTTCCTGCAGATATTGATGCCAATATGATCTCCAATATTTTGGTCTAATTCCATTGCTAGAAAACATTCTGTCACTTACAAATCTTTAAATTCACATATATCCTTTCCTACTATGAGAAATCTCTATAACTATTCTTCAAGTGAAAATTATGACTTTGAAAAGGAGTTGATAAAGGAAAAAATATCCTATATTTATTCCACATAACCCAGAATTGTGAACAGTTGTTATAGTTACATAAAATGTTATTAAGTTTAGAACCAACAGATTATTGTTGAAAAGTTTAATCCTATTGCTAGAGACTAGAGTTATAGTGAAGGACATGCCTTAGAACAGAGATACAATCCATATTTTTTATGCCTTTAAGAAAATTCCAGTTTAATGTTTAATGTTCTATAGCTGGTCTCTCCATCTTGATTTAAGATTATCTACAATATAAACATAATTAAGAACTGGAAACAACTCTATTGATAACACAAATTATTTCTGGTTCAGGTGTCAACATATCCAAATGATTAAGTGTAGATGATTTGATAAGATACTTCAAATAATGTGTTGGAAGCTGACATTCAACCTTTAATTATATTAATAGTCAATTTTGCAGGAACAAGGTGTACTTCTGCAAAATTTAAATTGTCAATGCAAATACTTTTAACAAGATACTGGAAGTTGCCAAAAATTATCCCAAAGGTTAAATGATTAAATTATAGAAATGGGAAAGCATATGGGTATTTTATATAGGATAAATATTCCCTGTAATTTATGTGAAAACATAAACTCTACTTCTTAAAATTAAATTAAGATATATATGTACAAAATGAAGTCATAAAGTTCAGACGTAACTAGGCACTTTTCATTTTTCTTTATTGTTTCAACATTGTTTGCTGCTTATCTTACCTTGAGGTAACTTTCATATAAGGAAGATGGAACAGAAAGCTTGGGAGAATTTATTAATGTTCAAAGAGAGGAATATTGATAATTAGAGTAAAAAGAGGAAAAGAAAGGGAATCGGAAAATAAAGGCACAAGAGTGAGCCTTGTGTAAATAAGCATGGAGTTCTGTATTCCTAAACAAAATCTGTTCACACAATGTCAGGTTTCAGTAATTTAGTAATTTTACAATTCAGTAATTCTATCTCTGCACCCCAGATATATGCCACATAAGAGTCATACATTTACCCTTTTGCAGTGGTGGGATTAAATTTTTTTTACTACCGGTTCTGTGGGCATGGTTTGGTGGGCATGGTGTGGCTTGGTGGGCATGACATGGCTTGGTGGGCGTGGCAGGGGAAGGATATTCTAAAATCCATTCCTTCCCCACTCCAGGGGAAGGTTACTTCAAAATCTCCATTTCCTCCAGATCAGTTGGGACTCGGGAGGCAGAGAATAGATGAGGATGGGGCCAGTCAGAGGTGGTATTTACTGGTTCTCCAAATTACTCAAAATTTCTGCTACAAGGTCTTTTCAGAACTGGTCAGAACCTGCTGAATACCACCTTGGCCCTTTTGGGTTGATGGCAATGAGACTTTAAATTCTTATACTCAAAAGAAACAGAAGAAATCAGATTAGTCCTAAATTGATATAAACCCAGTTTCATCACATGGCTAAATAGGCAACCAAAGGATAAATCTACAGTTTTCAATATTGAACTGGATGAAATATACAGAAACCTGAGTTGCTTTTTGCAACAAGCTCTTGAAAATCACTTTAGAAATCTATTGGGATACCGTTTCTATCTGTGAGGAGTTGATGCTGCAGGCTGTATTACATGTTTAGCTACTATATATGAGTTAAATAAGCCATATATCACACAAACTCAACTGTTTTTTCATACCAAGGAAACAAAATCCTAGGAAAGAGAAGGTGACATTGGTATGAAAGGTCATTTTACAATAAAAATTGAAAACCTTGCAAGGAAATTCAAATAGCAATAGCAATAGCACTTAGACTTATATACCGCTTTCCAGTACTTTCCAGCCCTCTCTAAGTGGTTTACAGGGTCAGCATATTGCCCCCAACAATCTGGCTCCTCATTTTAACAACCATGGAAGGATGGAAGGCTGAGTCAACCTTGAGCCTGGTGAGATTCGAACTGCCACACAGCTGGCAGCTGGTGATCAGCAGAAGTAACCTGCAGTACTGCACTCTAACAACTGTGCCACTGCGGCTCATAAGTAAAGAAAAGCGGGATTTAATGTTCTATCGTCATTTCAAATCTTATTCATCCAATAGAATTTCTCCATAATATTTTAACCATGTCTGATCTTCCTTGATTACAGAAAGTCCTCAACTTATAACAGTTTGCTTAGTGAGTGTTCGAAGGAACAATGGCACTGAAAAAAGTTACTTATGACCATTTTTCACACTTATGACTGTTGCAGCATCCCCATGGTCACATGATTTACATTCATGCTTGATAACTGACTCACATTTATGATGCTTACAGCGTCCTGGGGTTTACATCCTTCTGACAAGCAAAGTTAATGGGGAAACCAGATTCACTTAATGACTGTCTTACTAATTTGACAGCTGCAGTGATTCACTTAACAAATGTGACAAGAAAAGTTGTAAAATGGAGCAAAACTCACTTTTAAAAAATTCTCACTTAACAATATAAATTTTGGGTTCCATTGTGATCATAAGTTGAGGACTACCTGTACTGTAGTCTCCTGTATTGTAATCTCCTCTTTTGTCTTTCTCCTCTCCAGTCATAGACCATTCATCACCTCAAATGAAATGTCTTGCTCCCTGTTATGTCCCAGTGCGAGGGGACTTACATACTAAGGTGAGACAATTGGTAAAAGCTGGCAGTCTTTATTGCTAACATTAGAGGCTAACCGTAAGCACTAGTTTGACAGCTATTGCGGCAGCTCAGCCAACAGGAGCAGCAGCTTCCAGCCTTTTGCCAGCTCCTTATATAGTGGCACCAGTTTCTCTTCAGCCAATCAGGGCTCAGCAGCTTCTGTGTCAGGCACGGAACAGAGGGAAGACTGAACACAGCACTCCCATTCTACTGTTTTGATATCACACTTACACCATGACTTAATGATTAAGCCTATAATCCATTCCCTTTTTCTCAGAGGAAAGCTCATGTGGACACATGCAGAGAAGAAGAACAGCTGGTCTGCCAGGCCATCCCATCCAGTTGGGGTAGAAGATGGGAGTCCTAGAATACTAGCCTCCAATTGGCAGCCAAAAGAAAAATACAAAATCTGTGTTCAGAAGACTGTAGCAGAAAGAGCTTTGAAAGGAGAAATTACTCAGCATTTCCAAGCAGAGCCTTGTTATTGAAGACTGGGCATTATCCCAGGCACTCCACATTGGAGGGTATTTCTCTGCAAAGGAAAAAGCTGGGGTGCTTTTCTCAGCCTCTTCATTCATAGATATGGGGATCCTTTCTCCATCAAAATGGAGCCAAGGGAATGCTTGTCACCGTACAATGGTGAAGAGAAGGTGAGACTATCAAAGAAGCCAATTGAAATCTTGCACAAAACTGGCGCCATTCAGATTTCTTGGACAACAGTTGGCATAGTTTCTACCAGTCTCCATACTGAGACTGATCTTAGATTAGAATTCTCAAAGTCATAATGCCTGATCCAAATTTGTAACTTTCCATCTTCTTTTTCTGTCTATTACTTTATGTACAGCTAGCCATGCTGGATTACAAGAAATAAGATGTCCACTAGATGAAAATAGAGTTGTGGCTCTTCGCTGCCATCTGTGGTTATCTGGAATTTTGCAGACTAGTATATATGATGCCTTCTTTAATGTATCATCCAGTCCAGAGAGTGCAGTAACTTGCATATAGTTATGTGTCAGTTTGAACCTAAAAGTGTAGTTTGACAAGGTAAACTGCTAGTCTGTGGATTTTTAATTTTATTTCTTCTTTTTTTTTCAAGGACCAACATCACTAAGTTTTTTATAAAAAAAATTAAAAGGGAGGATTCTTTATCCTTTCTCCTGTTTTGCTCATTGTTCGGTAGCATCATAACATTGTTCAACCTTATGCTTGTATCTTTTGATACAAGAATATAATTGTGTGGAAAAGCTATATTGTTATAAAAATAAGTACGTATTTTGTACACTCTAAAAAGTATATAAGACGCATAGGTGATGGGCTTGTAATTTCTTTTTTCTTTTTTTCTTTTTTTAATTGAAAAGACAGTGACATGTCAGGATAATAATTAGATATAAAGCAAAGCCAATGAAAAAATAATAATAAATCTTGACACACAAGCTAGTAACTATAACAATAGTATAATAACAGTAATTATAATAGTATGATCAAAAAGAGTAAAGAAAAAAAAACTAAATTTCTACTCTCATTAGCCTATTTACAATTTTTCCCTTACTATAGTCTTAGTTTTATACATATTATATAGGTTTTCTTTACAGGTCGAAGCCATAGTAAGTTTGTAGTTTCTAGCCCAAATTTTTAACTATTTCTCTAATTCTATGTTGTATCCAAACTTCTTTGCCCAGGCAATCATCATTTCTTTAATGATTTCTTCCTCCATTTTATAATTCAGTTTAATAATTACATATTTTTAACCAATTTTTCATCCGTCCCCATTAAAATTTTATCCAATGCTGTTTGTTCCTTATTTACACCCTATATTTTAACATCATTTTCGTACCTTGACTGAATCTGAAAATACGGCCCCCAAGATAAGTCCATCCCCTGACTCTGCAGTTGTTGTCTGGATTTAAGTTCACCCCTTTCATCTAAGATATCTTTGTAACATACAATTTTTCTCCATAATAATATATACAGTTTGGATATATTATTGCCTCCAGTGAGGAGATCCAGCCTGATATTTCCCTATAATGGTGTGATTTGATTTTCTCCTAAATGTTAAGTCACAGGCTCCTCGCATAATTCCTCTGGAAATATTTATGTGCCGTATTTCTGCCATACCAAAGGAAAGCATGCCAGCCTAATTGCAAGTCAGGCCCTTTTAGTAATAATAGTCTTCTGTGTTTCAAATTTACCCAACCCTTTAACCAGGTGAGAGCTTGTAACTTCTGAAAGAGAACAGGGCACATTTGAAAATTGTCTGACATATCACTCCTTCCAAACCTAGGTGGGATGAGGTTGAAATGGGCCACAACCAAGATTAATTAAAGAAGAATAAAACACAAAGTGATAAATAATAAAATCAATTGTATTGCATAATGTTCATATTTGCTGTTGATAATTCCCTTAATCTATTGTATTAATAATTATAATTTGAGTATCATTTTTGTGAGGACATAAGCAAAAGCAGTTTATGGAATCCTTATGGAAGTGGATTTGTTTAGTGTGAAGTGTGGAATCTTTCAAATGATAAAATTCAAATAAAAACAGGTGCGGGATATTTGTTTCTCCCCCCCCCCACACACACACACATTCTTTCTCCCTGTGTGTATGTTCTGAAATTTTTGAAGATGTTTAATATGCAACATTTGTTTTAACACTGGTGCTCTGAGCATTTCTGTTAACAAAGCTCCCATTCCTTTTGGCAGATGTTTTTACAAATGACAGTCTCACTGGAGAGAACTTTCTGCTGAATGACATGTTCAGTTTTTCAGGGCTGCAGTTTTCTTGATGGGCTACTGCTGTTTTTTTATTTTCCTGATGGAGAAATTATATTGAACTGGTCCCATGTCCCCTGAGAAAACATTGATTGGCAGTTTAAATGGGTTCCCATTAACACCACAATAGATGTCAGTGGAGATTAAGTTTTGATCTGATCACAAAGGGAGATGTCAGATATTCTGCTTCAAAAGAAGCTGCAATATATTTCAAGTCTCATCCCTATTGCAAAACCAGGACAAATTTTTCTGCTGTTTTCATTCAAAATGTCTAAAAATGTCTTCCTGATGCATATCCCTACATATATGACAACATATTACTATTGTGAAAATATTTTCCACTTTGTTAAACAGGGAGGAAACTGGCAGTTTATTTGTAAAAAGCTTTGGTGGCAAGAGAATTTTGTAAGAATTGTGCCATGATTTGAAATAGGGCTCTAACAATTATAGTATGTGCAATTTGAGAATAAGTCCTGTTGGTCTCAGTGGGGCTTAATCCTGAGGAGAATATTATCAAATTGTAGTTTTAATTTTTAGAAAGATGCAGGACATTTATTTATTTATTTATTTTAGTTTTTTAAAATCCTGCCTTTATTATTTGATAAATAACTAAAGGTGGCAAACTTACCTAAAACTTTTCCCCCCTCCTCTTTTCCCCACAACATCAATTGTATGAAGTGAGTTGGACTGAGAGAGTGATTGCCCCAAAGTCAACAAATCAGCTTTCATGCCTAAAGTGGGACTAGAATTTACAGCCTCCTGGTGTTTAGCCTGGTGCCTTAGTCCACCAAAACTTATAAAAAGAGCCATCTTCAAGGGAAACTAGGCCTCAATTATAAATGTTCAAGATGCTTGAGATTTTCAGATAAATTTTGTAACCCAAATCCCAGTAATTATTGCAATGCATTCAGCAGATTAGAGCCGTTCCTATATTTTATTTAATACCATGCTAACACTAAACTATTACAGATTTGTTGGTGTCACAGAAGATAAACTCTAGGGTTGTATATATAAGTGTGAAAGTTTCTGACATTGAGGAATTAGCCTCAGGGCAGAAATGGTGGGGAAAGATGAAAGACTCAATTTTCTAAATCCTCAGCCATTTCATTATCCTTTGCTAAAGCTCATCTTCTTAATAAAAGGAAGACATTTGACTAGATTTTTAACAACACAAAATCCACTTGGTGAACATGAACTCTTAAGCAACCATTTTGTCTTCTAAATCCCTTTTTTTCCCCCATTTTAGTATTAGAAAGTTGGAACTCTTAACTTCAGGTTTCCCCCACCCCCTTCAATATCCAGTACAAATCTCCCATGAAAGTAAAGATATGGATTTTTTAAAAAATGCTGAGGAAATTAAGTCAATGTTTCTGCTTACAGTACTGATTTTTTAAAACTAAAAACAACATAAATTGTTATTTTCATGGAATTTGACATCAATATGTTGGGTAGTTTTATTATAAAAACAGCCCAAGGGCACATGTTTGACACTCCCAAGTAGAATATAAATAAAAATTGCAAAAATATTTGTTTATTTCTTTTCTGGCACATGAGCCTGTCCAAATATCACAATAGTTTGGAGATTAGAGAGACCCCAAATGTAGGGTGACCAGACGTCCCGCATCTGGCGGGACAGGCATGCCTTTTCATAATTTCTTCCGCGTCCCGGGCCGTTCTCAAAAAAACCCGCTTTATTTTGGCGCTCGCTGACTCCCCCGCCCATCAGCTGCTGCTAGCTCTCTCGTTCCGTTCCCCCATCTATTATATCTACACTAAAAATCTAAGCCAGCCCAGCCTGCCGCTCACTGATTGGCCTGGACTCCAGCCAATCAGTAAGCTGGCTGGGATGGAAAACTTTAAACACGCACGCGGCATGCTTAAAATTTTCCATCCCAGCCAGCTTACTGATTGGCTGGAGTCCGCTTAAGCACGCCGCGTGAGTCACGACTCTCATGAGTCTCCATTTCATTTCGCCTTCGCCATTTGCTTTTGCTGTACTGCCCTGGTGAGTAACTCCGGCGGTGCTGGTGGGAATCAGGAGGATTCGCTGCTTCGGGTGGGTGGTGGCGGCCTTTAGCAAGGGAAGGGAAGGCCTTCCTTTGCAAACTACTCATGAGAGGAACTCAGGGGGGGGGGACCGGGCAACCTGAGAGAGGGGAAGAAGATCGTCCCTCCCCGCAACTCCCCAGATTTTGGAAGCTGGGTGTGTGTGGAAGGTGGGGGTGCGAGGGGACGAAGGAAAATGCAGAGACTGGCAGCGGAGAAACATTGCTGCCCCCTCCCAGTTCTGCCGCTCGGCCCGGTGCATAGCCGCCAGCTCCGCCTCCCGCGGCTGCCCAGGCAAAGCGAATTCCACATGTGGATGCGGAGACAGACCTCTCGCCTAGGGAGGCCGCGGGCTGGCAGTAGCCGCCATGGTCTGGCTCCCCCCCCCTGCCCTGCCTCCTCCACTAGCCTTTGTCCCTCCACAGTAGGGCAGCTAGGGGGAGGAGACGGCCCTCCTCTCCTTCTCCCCCTTTGCGGAGTTGGGTGGGCTGCCCTGAGAATGACTACCACTTTCTGAACTGTCTGCATCAGATTTGAATCGATTTTACCATCTTCTGCTCCCAAGCCTCTCGGAAATGTAATTTTAAAATGGACAACGCAAGGAGCTCCCACTGCATGCTGGGAGATGTAGTTCTGCAAACGTTGAAATCTCTGGACGGACGTCATTTCCCGGCAGCCTTTTCAGCGCGCCCCATTCAAAACGGCGGCAGTTGGTTGAGTGCTCTTGTGCGGTAGCAGGCTAGTTTGCAGGCGTCTTGAGATTTCTCTGGCAGTTTAGTATGGATTCCAACATTTACAAGTGACTTCAGCCTGGCTTATCGATTAATATTGAGCGCAGCAATGGTGAGTGCCGAGAGGAGAAAGGCGATTTGCTTTGGAGCATCTTTTGCCTCCTTCCGTAGCCCTGGTGTTCTCTGGAGGCTCCACGAGATTAATGCTCAGTGCGTTATTATCGCTTTCCTGCGGATTCATATGTCTGTAATGCAGAAGGATGGTGGCTGGGCTAAATTCCAGAATCTTTTCTCCTGTTCTTCGGGACAGAAGAGTTGTCAAAGAAGCAAGTTAAAGTCGAGCTATTCTGCCCCTTTGCCTAATGTTACTCGCTGGGACTAGCTAGCGGGGCTGAGCGTGTGCTGAGCAGTACCTCCATGTGGTCTCGCTCCTTGATGCTTTTTAAAAACAGGAATGGGGAACTGTGGCCCTTTTAGCAAAGGACCTCCCCAGACTTGTTTTGATGAGCACGGAGCGACTGACGGTAGTTTGTGCCAGCCCGGCCGCTCAAACTAGTGTCAGTCGCCCCCCTGTTCAGCAAAGCAAGCCCACTGGCGGCGCCTGTGCTGTGGTGGGAAGCGAGCTGCGGGTCCCTCTGCCGCTGCCGCCGCCTTCTTTACCTCCGCCTCTTCTAGACCCCGGGGTGGCTGTCAGGGCACTGACGGCGGAGCGGACGCACCCAATTTGTTACTGCTTCCAGTGATCGAGACGGATGAGGGAAGTAGCGGTGGCAGATGTTGGATGTCGGCAGCGACTGTAATGACCACTCGGAGGAAGAACGGAAGGTCCCTCCCGCCCGCGACGACAGCTCCAGCCATGGACGAGCAGGCTGGCCCCAACAACAACAATGCGCTGCTCTTGCCGCCACCTCCAGGTGGGAAGCAACCACGCCTCGCAGACTCGCTTCCCACCACAGCACAGGTGCCGAGGCGTGGTTGCTTCCCACCCAGAGGTGGCAGCAAGAGCAGTGCGTTGTTGTTGTTGTTGTTGTTGTTGTTGTTGTTGTTGAACAAGATGCCGGGGCCAGCCTGCTCGACCATGGCTGGAGCCATCGTCGCGGGCAGGAGGGACCTTCCGTTCTTCCTCCGCACCTCGCCCGAGCGGTTGTTACAGTCGCTGCCGACGTCCGACATCCAATGTCTGATCTTGATCACTGGAAGCAGTAACAAACTGGGCGCGTTCGCTCTGCCATCAGCGCCCTGACAGCCACCCCTGCCGGCGGCTACCGGGCCTCGCTGGAGTCAATTGCAAAACCATGTTCAGCGCTTTGAGGACCTGAGGCATCTTGGGAAATGCAGTTCCCTATCGGAAAGAATGGAGTAGCTGCGAATTTGTAACAACAGAAGATAATAACTTGGTGCTTCGCAGGTTATGAAAATCTCAAGTTTGATTTGCACACTGTTTTTTAAAAGTTAGATAAAGAAATTATGCTGTGAAAGCGACTAGAAAGCCGCTCCACTCCCCTTCCTGTGTGCGAGAAAGGGAAGGAGAGGAGGGAAGGAGGGAGGGGGGAAGGAAAAGAAGAAGGGAGGGGGGAGAAGATGGAAGGAAAAAAGATGGATGGAAGGAGAAAGAATGGAAGGAGAAGGAGGAAGATGGAAGAAGAAAGGAAGAAAAAGAAGGGAGGGAGAAAAGAGGGAAGGAGGTAGGAAGAAAAGGGGTAGAGAGGGAAGAGAGGGAAAGAGCAGAAAGACAAAGAGGATGAAGTTGATAGGCAAGAGGAAGGAGGAAGGAAGGAAGAAAGAAAAAGGGAGGGAGAGAGGAAAGAAGAAAAGATGGAACTAGAAAGGAAAGAAGGGAGGGAGGGAGGATAGGGGAAGGCAGGGAAAGAGCAGAAAGACAGAGAAGGTGAAGGTAGATAGGCAGAAGGAAGGAAGAAGGAAGAAATAGGAAAGGATGGAAGGAGGGAGGAACAGAAGCGAAGAGGAAGAGAGAAATGGAAAGAGCAGAAAGACAGAGAAGGTAGATAGGCAAAAGAAATGAAGCTGAAAGAATGGAAGGAGGAAGGAAGAGAAAAGGAGGAAGGGAGTGAGTGAGGAAAGAAGAGAGGATGGAAGGAGAAAGGAAGGAAGAGAGGGAAAGAGCAGAAGACGGATAAGGTGAAGGTAGATAAGCAAGAGGAATGAAGGAAGAAGTGAGGTGTCTCAAGGAGGGGGAAAACATTTAGTGACCAAAGTTACAATGGCATTGAAAAAAGTGACTGATGACCATTTTTCACACTTCGCGACCGTTGCGACCATTTTTCACACTTAGCAACCGTTGCAGCATCCTCATGGTCACGTGATCAAAATTTTGTTTGGCAACAGATTCGTATTTATGCTGGTTTCAGTGTCCTGGGGTGACCTTTTGACAAAATTTTTAATCAAACCCCACCCCACCCCCATCAAGGGTGTCCCTCTTTACCAATCTGAAAATCTGGTCACCTTACCCAAATGTCACTGTTTTTTTTTTCCCAGATCCAAATTTCTGTATAATGACTTTGCCCATCTCCCAGCTTCTGAGCTTTTCTACTGCTGGAATGAACCAGTTTCAGAAGCAGGAGATAATACTTGGATAACTAAATGGATCCTAAATAAGTGCCTTCATGATGTAACCCCTTATCTACTGTTATAATATTTAAGACAATATAAATGTAAGATCCAAAGGATCAGTCTTTTCAGAATTACCAACATCTGATAAATACAATTTTGCAAATTGTAGGATTTGCTCACAATGTATTGAGGCTTTCTAAAATAATCCAGGATAATACTTCCAGTGCTAAAAGTAATCGTTTTTATGTACATCCTAGTTTCAGGAAGACAGCAGGAGCATCTTCAGATTTAATCATTTTAAGAACAGGAACAGAAACATTTAGCTGTTTTGCAGATTGATAAACTTAATGGATCTTGTTTATACAGTAGGTAAAACAGCAGGTCGGCCCTATCTATAGGAAAGACAACCGTGATGACCTCCACAGTTGGACTGACAATTCCATGCCAATTGATACTGATTTATGCATGCTAAACGTTCTATTTTCTCCCTTGTTCTTAAAAAAATAAGAAGTGTGCCTTTGCCCTTTGAAGCTACACATCATTAAGAAAGAGGCATTTGCATTGGCAGCGGAAGGAAGAAATGCTAAATCAGGAAAAAAAAAAAACCTGAAAACAATGAGTGGACTGGCCAACTTTGTTCCATCTGACTTACAGTGATTTATAGTTGCACTCACAGTATTAGGTAAAGTCTGTTCCTCATGATACAGATAGAAGTTGGCCAATTGTCAAATCTTTAAAGCTTCTTCTTCTCATGATGTGGTTACAGGTGGCAAAGGGCAAGCAAGATAACATCACACCATTCACAAATCGCTGCCACCTAGAGGGTGATTATACTTACATTTATGCAGGCTTCCATTTATTCATATTTTATTGAATCCTGTTTTGAATTCGCCGGACAGCTTTAAAGCTTAATGGTAAACGCATGCAGAATAAAATGCAAAGGAAAATGCAGAGGAAGAATTATAGCCAAAGATACATCCTTGTAAATATGCAGTCCTGCCAACATATTTTTCCTCTGCACTAAGATTTCTGGTTTTAATCATATATCACACCATTATTGATCCAGTGCAATTTCCAATGGTGTAGAAAGAAAAAATGGTGGGAAAAGGTAATTTAATTTAAATCAATGTATGTCACACAACTGATAAAAGTCCAGCACTATTTGCGTTCAGAAACAAGTAAAAACAGTCACCCATGGGTGATTATGAATACGCATGAGAGGTATTATGTTTACATGACTTTCCCCCCCTTCCTTTTGTATACTTTTTATTATTATGGTTTTAGGTGTATTTTCTTTTAGCTGTTCAGAGTCCTTACAGGCTGGGATGGAATACAAATATTAGAAATTTAAAAAAATAGAAAAATTGTGATTTACTGATCATAAGGGGGGTCAAATAAACACACACACACACACACTGTATATGTTTCAATTAAGTCTTAATTATTATTATTGTTTTTTTTTAAAAAAAAAAATTGCTGTACATGTACAGTAACTTTCAAAAGCAAACTTGTATTGGATTTGGACCTAATCGTGTGCTTTTTATTGTATCAGGAAGCCTTGGTCAGAACAAATTACATGAGCAAAACTCCAAACAGCAGTTAAGGGTTTCATAGGCATGAAATAGAGACATGCTGAATTCTCCTATTTAAATAGGCAGAATCGTAGGGGTCTCTGCCTAACCCTTGGGATATATCCGATATATGATATTCTTTATTTCAGGAACTGCCCCATGAGGAGATCATAATCTCATCAGCAACATTTATGAACGCCTATAGATCAGTATTTATGTTTTATAAGCAATGGTTCAGTAACAAGGAATGCCTATTATTGTTTCTTTAAAAGCAAACAAAAGTGAGTATTATAATAAAAATATTTTAGAAATACCATATTTTTCGGAGTATAAGACACACCTTTTTACCTCAAAAAAGAGGCTGAAAATCTGGGTGCATCTTATACACTGAATCCAGCATTTTTTGCCTCCCGAAGCCCCACCCCCTCAACTCCCCAGGAGCACTCTGCAAGCTCCCTAAAGGCTATTCATGCCTTTTTTGGGGGGGGGGGGAAACAGGTCCAAATAGGCCGTTTTTTAGGTTTGCAGAGTGCAAAAACTTTTTTTTCTCTTCAAAATCTTGCTGTGTCTTATACTCTGCTGCGCCTTATACTCTGAAAAATACGGTACATTATTCTCCTCTTGTATTCAGTGCCTCAGTAGCTCAGTTAAAATAAGCCTTAGCATGTTTCCGTGTTCTAGAGCAGGGTGAGGGCTGGGGAACTTTGGAGCTGAAATCCACATATCTTGAAGTGGCTAAGGTTGAAAAACAATTTTTTTCACCAGGAATGTACAGATTTGGATCTTCTGGGAGTGATTCATCATAAATTCTGGCTGGTTAATTCAGTATGCATCACAGAAAATCACTTTTTCCCCCAGAAGATTCATTTCCAGAATATAATAAAGCCAATGGGGGAGGGAAATCCAGAAATAAGCAAGGTTTAGAGTATGTGCAACCCTAATACATGGTACCTTGATATTCAACTACTCTGAAACTCATCAAATTTGGTTGTCAACACATTTTGACATGAAAATATTGTCCTGGTGCTCATCGTTGTTAGGTACTTGACATACAAGCAAGAACTTGTTGGTGTCAGCGTTCTTGTGACTCACGACTTTATTCTTTATGGGGGAAATTTGTTTGGTACTCATCATTTTTGGTGCACATTGTGTCTTCTGCAACCAATTAACGATGAGTATCAAGGTACCACTTTGTTTATTTGTTTATTTGTTTATTTTATATAGCTGCCAATCTCAGTCAATGGGCGGCTTACAATTCCAAAAAATATATTACAATTAAAATGCTAAAAATATATTGAAAACAAAAAATCAAACCAAACCAATCGAAACATCCAAAGTAAATATACATAGCAGCCGAGATACTTGGCTGGTTAGCAATGCAGCCAGGAAACAGAGCTCTTAACACATTTAACACCCCAGGCATGGGAACATAGCCAGGTTTTTAGGGCCTTAGGAAAGGCTAACAGGGTTTGGGCCATATGGTGTTTGCACATTTCTAATTATGACAGGTGGAGAAATTTATCATTGCTATGTTGGTGGCAGCAGCAGCAGTTCCTCAATTCAGCTCTATCATTGCCAGCAGCTTGCATTGTTCCCAGGGTGAAGTAAAAACATTTCCCCTCCATCCTGGAATGCTCTTTATCACCTGCTCCTCAACACATCCATGAGGTTTGTCTAGTTTTGCAATATGGGGTATGGGGGGTGGGGAATGGAGAAATTCAATTGAAATAATTAATTGAGGGTAACTATGTAGAGTAAAAGGGAGGCAGAGCCTCATTGGCTAAGATGCTGAGCTTGTCGATCAGAAGGTCAGCAGTTTGGTGGTTTAAATCACTAGTGCCGCGTAACAGAGTGTCCCAGTTTTGCCAACCCTGCAGAAGTTGGGAAAGTATGTAAAAATGCAAGTAGAAAAATAGGGACAACGCTGGCTCTTCAGCTTTGAAACAGAGATAAGCTCCCTAGAGTCGGGAATGACTAGCACATATGTGCGAGGGGAACCTTTACCTTTACCTTTTATGTAGAGTAAAGCACAGTGCCGGGGAAGGAACATATCAGAAGAAGAAGTGAAACCAGACATCTTGTCCCTAACCCCTTATCCTAGTTAACTCCATTATCCAGATGAACTCTGGTCCCCATATTAATTTGTGGCTGCTCTTGCTGACTATCAGGTCAATAAATATTAAGCTTTTTTTAATCCATGATTTGATTGTGGAGGAGAGAGTTGACCTCCTGTGTCTTTCCTTGCCATTTTTCCCCTCAGTATTTGCAGTAGCCAGTCAAGGAGCTAAGAAGGAGTTGCTGTGGTCTATAGGAATTTCACTCCTCTCTCAGGGCTACCTGGCCATTTAAGTGCCAATTTAGTATTTGTATGGGGCAATCAGGAAAAAATATGGGGTTTCTGCTGGATAGCATTTCTGCTGTGATAATCTGTCTGAATTCGTTACTGGCCCAAAACAGGTGGCAGGACTCAAATTTTGTTTGGGTTTCTTCAGCTTGGCATGGAAGGCTGAAAGTGGGGTAGGTTACTTTTGTTTTCTTGCAAGTTCATTTCAGTGGTGGGTTTCAACATTTTTTGGAACCTACTCTGTGGGTGTGGCCTCCTTTATGGGAGTGGCTTGCCGGCCATGTGACTTGGTGGGAGTGGCTTGCCAGCCATGTGTTTTGTTTTCTTTCTTTCTTTCTTTCTTTCTTTCTTTCTTTCTTTCTTTCTTTCTTTCTTTCTTTCTCTCGTTCCTTTTCTCTCTCTGTTCCTTTTTTCTTTTTTTCTTTCATCTCTCTCTCACTCTTTTTCTTTCTTTCTTTCTTTCTTTCTTTCTTTATTTATTTATTTCTCTTTCTTTCTCTCTCTGTGTCAGTCTGTCTGTCTCTCTCTGTGGGTGTGGGAGGGGCAGTGGGGGGTTTCAAAATTTTTTGGAACCTCTTCTGTAGGTGTGGCCTGCTTTCCGGGTCCACTGGTGGAATCTCTTCTAACCGGTTCGGTAGATTTAACGAACCGATTCTACCGAATAGGTGCGAACTGGTAGGAACCCACCTCTGGTTCATTTCTTATTGAGATTTAGAGTTGCCACAACAATTTGCACGATTGAGGAACTTATTACAATGGTCCACACTGCAGGCTGATGGATTGCAGAAGGCTTTGGGGGACTTTCTGGATAATATGGTTAGGACTTTGAAGATTTGATTGTCCTGTGGATATAGGGATTTTGACCAGAGCATCCGGGATTATTGTTTCTGATGTTCACTTCCACTGCATAAAGATGTTTAATCCTTGATAAACCTCTGAGCTAAGGCAATGAAGTGGAGACTTCTAGAAGGCTGCACAAAAACAATAGCCACAAAACCATTGATCTCCAGTGTTATATCCACTCAGTGCATGGTAGGTTGCTCTTACTGTTGCTACTGGTATACTGCTCACAGGGCCGCTTGTCCTGTTCATGCACATGGGCTGCACACGCATGCACAATCCACTGCCCCAGCGACACCCAGCTGCTTGTTGGGGCTCGCGCAGGTGCCGCATGCTGTGCACGCATGCACAATTGGCCGGTTGCTTTAAAAACAAGTATAGAACATGGGCAGGGGGGTGGGCCAAACGAGCCTCCATATCAGTACCCTGTCAGCTGCTCCCAGCTGCTACCAGTATGCCTGTACTGGGCTGGATTTAGATAAGATGGTGAAATTGCTGAACCAGTACTTGAGTGCAATAAGGGACTGGATAAAAACCAATAAATTGAAGCTTAACCCAGAAAAGACAGATATGCAATTACTGGGTGATATTAGAGGTCAAGTTGTTGCTATGGGTGTGATGGCACTTCCCACAATGGATTGTGACTTTGGGATTACTTCACATGTTAGAGGCATGAGTGCCCTCTGTAGCCCAAATCACCAGATAGGCCCACCAACTGCAGTTCTGCTTAGAGGTAATTAACTCATTATAATTATCCATGGCCTCTTAACTTCTCATTTAGATTTCAGGTAGTCCTCAAGTCCTCAATTTACAACTATTCATTTAGTGATTATTCAAATGTATAATGGCACTGGAAAAAGTGGCTTCCAATTGGTCTTCACTCTTACAACCATCATAGCATCATCATGGTCAGATGATCTAGAATAGAATAGAATAACAGAGTTGGAAGGGACCTTGGAGGTCTTCTAGTCCAACCCCCTGCCTAGGCAGGAAACCCTACACCACTTCAGATAAATGGTTATCCAACATCTTCTTAAAAACTTCCAGTGTTGGAGCATTCACAGCTTCTGGAGGTAAGTTGTTCCACTGATTAATTGTTCTAACTGTCAGGAAATTTCTCCTTAGTTCCAAGTTGCTTCTCTCCTTGATTAGTTTCCACCCATTGCTAAGAGTCCTACCCTCAGGTGCTTTGGAAAATAGTTTGACTCCCTCTTCCTTGTGGCAACCCCTGAGATATTGGAACACTTCTACCATGTCTTCCCTAGTCCTTCTTTTCATTAAACTAGACATACCCAGTTCCTGCAACCGTTCTTCATATATTTTAGTCTCCAGTCCCCTAATCATCTTTGTTGCTCTTCTCTGCACTCTTTCTAGAGTCTCCACACCTTTTATACATCGTGGCAATCAAAATTGAATGCAGTATTCCAAGTATGGCCTTACCAAGACATTATAAAGTGGTATTAACATTTCACGTGATCTTGATTCTAAATCTAAATTCAGGCACTCAGCAAACAGCATGCAATTATGATAGTTGCAGCATCCCTTGATTATGTGATCAGCATTTGTGACATTCACAGCCAGCTTCTGAGAAGCAAAGTCAATTGGGGAAGCTGGATTCACCTAATGATAGCACGATTCACTTAACAACCCTGGCAAAAAAGATTGCAAAATCAGGCACAGTTCACTTAACCACCAACTTGCTGAGCAATGGAAATTTTGGTCCCAATTGTGGTTGCAAGTCAAGGACTCTGTATTGCAATGGAGTTCATGGAACTGCCCTTAAAGGAAGCTTCAGAAACTTCAAATAGTTTAAAATGTTGCAGGAAGAGAATTTGGTGAGAATGGGAGACCCAGTTACAGAATGTTCCTATCTATTCCCTAAGGCCACTTTTTGAGTGTCTGATCTGAGTGGCCTTGTATGCTGAGATGCAGAGAGCAGCTCCTCCAAAATCCTGGCTGTGGGAAGTTCTCCCCAATTCTGGTGCTCTTCTTATTGTCTTTTTTTGCCACAGGTAAAGGATCTGTTTATCCTCCAAAGCTTTTTAATAGTATTTGTCCCACTGTGATTTTTTTCCCTTTTTAATGCTGTTTTTACCCTTGTTGCTTTTATTTTGTACTTTGGCAAATAGGATTGAATATTTGAGTCGCCTGAGATAACCTCCTGTTTTCAATGTAAATGTAATTTTTAAGTGTAAATCACTCTGAGGTTTCTTTTAATGGAAAGCAGTTTAGAATCTTATTTTAAATAAAATAATGTTAATGAAGGATAATTTAGCACATGTTATCAGTGTTGGAAGAGAGAATTGTTAAGAAAGTCTTAGGGTATTTCCGCATGGCCTGCTGATGGCAGATGCCTCAACGAACAAATTTAGAAGACACGAATGGAGTTCACCTCTGACTCACCAAGAAGACTGCCTGAAGTCATATTTTCCTGCTCCATTTGTAAAAGGCTGTCAGTGTATTGAGAGTTCATGACTGGAAGAGACATGGCAACAAGGTCAGCCAATGCAGGCTGTTTGGAAACTGAAAGAGTATTTGCTGTATGAGCAAAAAGGAGACAGCAAGGAGCCTGGGTGTGGCTTAGCTCAACTGTTCTGTACTAAAGCTATGAGTCTGTGCTGAGCTCAAAATTAGTCTGCTGCTCTGAACTAAAAATATTTTTTGCAAATATTTTTACTACTGGTTCGGGCATGCTCCCATATGTGTACGCACACACAATGCTTCTGCGCATGTGCAGAAGCATCCAGGTGGATGGGCGGGGTCTCCCGCCACTGCTACTGCTGGTTCGGCCAAACCAGGCCAAACCGGGAGCAACCACCACTGGTTTGCTTATATTTACTACCATGTTGGACAAAGGTTTTTTTGGGGGGTATTGTATATTTACTTCATGTCTTATATATAAAGAGAAGTTAATGAATCCTGCTGAATCAGTTACCTGTGGGTGCTTTCTGGATGTAATTGTTGCTGCAAACTCTGATAAAGGCTGATTTCTAGCTTCTTATGGCACAACCTGTGGTGTCTGGTTTGCGTGAAGCACATGATATCAAACAAAGTAAGGATAGGGACACAGGGTTCCTCTGCTGATCTTGGCCTTCAGGGTGCCCACCTAGCCACTGCCCATGATTTTTAGGACCATAAGCCTTTTGGCAAGAGGGAAGATGCCCAAACATCATCTTTCCTATTTTGCTGGTCGCCCAGTGGTTCACTCTATATAGTTTTCCAGCATCAAAAAGCCCTGCTTCTTTACATGGAATACCAGAGAAAAAGCTGTTTTCCTACATTCCGTTCTGTATCCTCTCCTTTGCTAGCCCTACTTCACTTATCATCCATGGCAAAAGGAGTGGGGAGAAAGAATGAAAATAGCTCCTCTGTTGCCATTCTCTGGAGAATCAGAGAACTGTCATCAGAAAACCCTCTACTTCAGTGTTTCTCAACCTTGGTGACTTTGTCCTGTGGACTTCAACTCCCAGAATTCCCCAGCCTGCTGGGAGATTCTGGGAGTTGAAGTCCACAGGACTTAAAGTCGCCAAGGTTGAGAAACACTGCTCTACTTTTTCCCCCCAGCCAGGACTGGGTCTCTTCTCTTCCCCCTTCTTTTCCTTCCGCTACAGTTTAACTATATTTGATCATCTTGGACTAGAAATGTAGCATTGCTGAGCTGGGCTTTGTCCTAGAAGCAGAATTTTCTAGAGGTTCTGGTTTTAGGATCCTAGCCAGCAGGCTGAACAACAACAACAACAACAACAACAACATCCCTTAGGTGCAATGCAAACATTCTACTTGGAATCTTTTCCTTCCTTCCTTCCTTCCTTCCTTCCTTCCTTCCTTCCTTCCTTCCTTCCTTCCTTCCTTCCTTCCTTCCTTCCTTCCTTCCTTCCTCCCTCCCTCCCTCCCTCCCTCCCTCCCTCCCTCCCTCCCTCCCTCCCTCCCTCATTTCCCCTGTAAGTGAAGTAGGAGGAGAGAAGCTGTAGGCACAGAAGTAGCAAAGAGGGTTTTTTGTGGGATCAGTTTACAATCCCACAGGGTGGTGTCGCAAACATACAGCAGAGCCTACACTGCTTTTGCTGCCATCAACTGGCACCAAAGGAAATATGACCGCCTGTCAATCCTTATGCAGACCAATTCTGCTTCAAAGGAGAATAAAGGTTGGGAAGGTAGCCAGTGCTTCTTTAAGTCATTATGCATTTCTGCAGGCTCCTATGCTGGGCAATAATATTATAGAAGAGCCAGGGAAGTTACTTTTCATTCATTAGAATACAGTATTTGGTTTTGTTTTAGAGTTCCACAAAACTACACTAAAGAAAAAACAACAACAATAGGAATTTCCGTGCCCTCTGAATATGCTTATGAAAAGCATTCACGTTCTTTATCACTTTGCTAAAAAGGCTATCATCTACAATACATTCTTTTTACCCAGAATCCCACTACCAAGGTTATTATTGTGGATTTCCAAATGGGCTGACATGACAGAGTCTGGCTTGCTTGATCCACCTGGCAAGTTCACGGTGGAGGCAGGTTATAAACCAGGCATTTCCTTCCTCAGAGTTTTACCCTGTTGATAGATCTTGTATGGGGTATGAATCACGGCTGACCAAGAATCAAATCTATAAAGATGTAGCGCGCCCTATAATTGTGCATAAATTTATATAGTGCAAGACTGAAGCCAAGCTAAGAAAATTCAGTATTTAGAAGCAATAAAAGTAGTAGTACTAGTAATAATGGGCCTGGGTATCTCACATCAAATTAGCTGCCTTTATGATCCCCGAGCTCTTACATAAAGCTATAATATAATTGAGCAGCATCCTAGTACTATGGAAAGATTCCAGAAGGTTTGGAAAGCCCCACCACCACCACCATCATAAACATTTACAGGAAATCCCTCAAAAATCTAGAACAAGGGAGGAGAGAGCTGCATATGTGGAAGGTGCCCAAGTCTGAACTAAAGCAGAACAAACAGGATTAGGACATATGAAAGTGGTACAATAGAGGACCATCAAGCCCAAACCCAAGAGAAGACACTGTGAGGTCCAACTGAGTCCAATCCCATATTCTAATTACACATAGAAATGCTCTTTTGAGACTGCCTTCTTCTCTTAGCCTGAGATTGACCTACCCAGTAAGATCTAGAAGAGAAGGCTTCCACTGGATCCCAATTGCTACGTTATGCTTCCATTTGGCAGTTTATGGTGACCTTCTAAGTCATTTTCATCTCATCTGGAAGAGCCTTCTGCAGAGAACAAATAATTTCTAATTCAGATTTTCAAATAGTTTTGAAGAGCTGATTTTTCCAGAGGACTTTTGAAATGTGACTTGTGCAGTAGCGAAATTCATTTTTTTTTACTACCAGTTCTGTGAGCATGGCTTGGTGGGCTTGGTGTGGCTTGGTGGGCATGGCTTGGTGGGCGTGACAGGAGAATGATACTGCAAAATCTCCATTCCCACCCCACTCTGGGGCCAGCCAGAGGTGGCATTTTCCAGTTCTCCGAACTACTCAAAATTTCTGCTACCGGTTCTCCAAACTACTCAAAATTTCCATCACCAGTTCTTCAGAAACTGTCAGAACCTGCTGGATTTCACCCCTGCTTTTGTGTTTATTCTGTTATTCTATGGTATTGTCTTGTTCTTGGGTGATGCGCCTTGCTGCTCTGATGTGATTGTTGTTATATTGTTTTGCTGTTTTATTCATGTTATTGGATCTGGGAACTCTGTGTACTATTGAAGTGGTATTAAAGTCCTAATAAATGGGTAAAAACATAAGTATTTGTCAACAGGAAATATTTACTTTTATAATACATGTTACTATCAAGTTAAGTTCCTTTCCTCTAATGTTCCACTCTGATAAGGAATGGCTCAAATATAATCTCTAGCATAGGGATGGACGATTTTATTCACACTGCAGGCCATATCTGAGTTTTGAAAGACTTGCTGAGAGCTATGTTCTATGAAGTGGACAAGTTCAGAACAAAAATTTAAATTGAATTAAATGCAGCTAATAGGATTATTTTCCCATGTATTTAATAACTCCCACTTCTTTTGCTTTGAGAATTACAGTTTAGCAGGTACTTTTAGGATGCTACCTCACTTCTAGTACCTTAAAATTGCAATATGGTCATGAGAAGTCAAAGCTTCAAGCATGTTTCACTTCCCTAGAACAAGAAGGAATAAAAACGCTTTTTGTTTTTTCTGTTTATTGTTTTAAAAATTAAGCTTCTCTGAAGCTTTTCTTCTGCTCCATGGGAATACAGGAAATATCTAATCTTGATGGGACAATGAGAGCAAAGGCTTAGAGCTTTTGTCATCTCAATAATTCCCTCACTTCACTCTGTCACTTAATGGCTTCCCAAAAATTAAATAAATAGCTAAGACTAGCAAGGGTGTGGACTAGAGCCGAGTTGGTGCAGTGGTTAGAGTACAGTACTGCTGATTACTTCAGCTGGCTGCTAGCTGCAGTTCAGCAGTTCAAATCTCACTGGCTCAAGGTTGACTCAGTCTTCCATCCTTCTGAGGTGGGTAAAATGAGGACCCAGATTGTTGGGTGGCAATATGCTGACTCTATAAACTGCTTAGAGAGGGCTGTAAAAGCACTATGAAGCAGTATATAAGTCTAAGTGCTATTGCTAATATAGTGCCTTCCAGATGTGTTAGAGCACAATTCCCATCAATCCTAACTGAGGATGATGGGACGAGAGTTAACAGTCAAGGTGTCCTGAAGGTAGGGAAACAGGGATCTCTCCTATCTCCATGCTCCTAACTTGGTTGTCTAGAGAAGAGGGGAGGAAAACAATTTCTGTGTATTTTTTGTATAACTTGTTATGGTAAAAACAAAAGAAAGATAATGGAGAAGGAGAAATAGCTGCTCTCACCTAAGCCATTGCCAGATTCACATTGGCACAATACAACATACATTGCATGGGGCAAGTTGGCACCAAATAACAACCTATCAGTCCCTGGAATACATATCCTGACTGAAAGTCAACAGCTTTCACCCAAAATGTGCAATGTTTTTGGGCCAAGGGCTGTCTTCATGCTGACGGCTGCATTTCATGAAACACATGTAGCCGGGGGGGGGGGGGGATCTAATTTCATTTCATTCACATGTAATTAAAATCACATTTATTTAGTTAAATAGAGCTCACGTGATAACTCCCCTTCTGTCATATTAAAAAATCACAGCTAGATAATCATTATTGAAGATTGTCAGAGAATTTGCATGGAAGGATTTCAGATGAGGCATAGATCTATATTGTGGTCCAAATATATTTAGGTACACAAATAGGAATACTAGTAAGTATTACTAGTATTCCTATTTGTACTAGTAAGGAAAAAGAGAAAAACTCCCTTGCACAGAAAGGGAACATTTTGAACATTTCTTGGCTTCTAACCAAGATGGATTTGATTTAAATCAAGTTGGTTTAAATCATGATTTAAATCGCAAGTAAAAAGGCTTGATTTAAATCAACTCAATTTAAATCATAATTTTTAAAGAGCAATTTTTTTTAAAAAAAATTGGATTTTATTTATTTATTTATTTTTAAATCATCCTGCTTCTAACCCAGCCTGGAGATTTGAACACTTTCTTTTCGTGTCTAAAAATCTTATAGAAATTTTGCCTTGGAACTCCACATACAACCACTTAACAGGAGAAGAAAATGTGAGCTTGTCTATAGGGAAGCCTGGCACCTGATGGTAGCAAGTTGCTGCTTGCTGTGTTACTCATTTACAGTATAAGATTGGCATGGCATACATGGTATGTTTGAAGGGTGGTGACGTCATGCCTTCCTTTTATGTATAGCAGACAGTAAAACTGCCATCACTCATTGTGTAATGTTGCTACTACAAGAGTAAAGCAAAAAAAAAAAAAAAAAGTCCCAACTACATTTCTTTAATACTTTTATTTTTTCCCCTCCCCTTCCCATGTTGATCAAAGAACACAATAAAGATTTACTTACCTACTATTGCTATGAATGAATGGCACATGAATGTAATTAATGATAGGATTCCTGGTCATTTTGAAACCAAGAGGCCTCAGTCTGCAAGTTGAACACCATACCGGTCAGGCTTAAAAGCAAACGATGATTGAAACTAGAAAATTCACTTATTTTCTCATCTTTCCACTATAAATTTCTTCAATCTATTCTCTTTTTTACTCCCTGCAAGCCACCTGAAGTTACATGCACATTTTATGTGCCTTTCTCCTCATACATTTTGTATGGGCCTTTTCATAACATGCCCAGTTGCATATTGGTGTGTACTTTTCTGTAATACCACTTTTCTGTATTACTGTCTTATATTGTATTTTGCACTCTTTAATATTAAGTGCCTAATGTTATGTGTCTGGAATGTTGCAATGCAGTTTGCAATTCATAAATGCATACTGATAGGCGCACATTACTGGCACTGATAGTGGCATGAAACTCTGTTCCATTTTATTTACAGGCATTGGAAGAATGAACAGGCAACCTTCATACTGAAACACAAATCAAACAAATCCCTCCCACCCCTCACAATGAAAAAAAAATGCAAGATCTGTCTAACTCAGAATGAAAGTGAGAAAAATATTGGGGGCCCATCCCTAAACCAACAATACCATTATCAGTTTTTTGAACTTCCAGTGCAGATGTTAAATCTGATAGGCATGTGTCTGCCCTGGACGTCCACCTTGCAGCAAAAATGACCCTGAAATCAGAATAGAATAGAATAGAATGAGTAGGGTAGAGTAGAGTAGAGTAGAGTAGAGTAAAATAGAATAGAATAGAATAGAATAACAGAGTTGGAAGGGACCTTGGAGGTCTTCTAGTCCAACCCCCTGCTTAGGCAGGAAACCCTATACCATTTCAGACAAAGCTATAACAATGAATGACATCTCTTGGCAAGTACTTCCTTATTCTTTTCTTTTTTTTATCCCATGTCATCTTTTATCACAGGGTTAGGCAATAACCAGAAGTTTGGAATTGCAACTAAACCTGAGATAACATGACCAATTGTCAAAGATTGTGACATTAAAAGCAACATCACTGGGGGAATGCCCCATTGCTTAGTCCACACTCCTACAAAGATTAGCCCTTTCCAAAGAGATAACCAAGCATTCTGAAGACATGACACTTTAAAAAAAACAATAAAAACACACGTACACAACTATTTCATGACTTTCCCGCTTTAATTTGAACTTATTTTCCTCATAAAAAATAATGTTTCAGGAAGATGAGATCCTAAAGAGGTGCTTTGCTTTCTGAAAAATGTCAGCTTGTTCTTCTAAGTTCCTTCAGGGGTGCCAAATGATTTTGGGTGCGGTAGAAGAGTTGTTGTAAAGGAACATTAAAAGAGTTATTCATCCTTGAATGGCAGACAAACCAAAAACATTGGCATCCAAGTGTTTTTGTAAGTCTCCAACAACAAGTTCCTTCTTGGAATTGTCTTGAATTCCAGATCCCTCTTGACTATTGCAGAAGAGTTTATGAAAAAAAAGTCACTCAGTGCATGTGATATATTGCCACACACTTGCCTCAGTAAAGTCACAAACAGTCCCTGCAGAGTGCCACCTGTCCCTTCTGGTAATCACGGCATGGGCAGAGGCGCTGGTACTTGGTATTGCATCCAGCACAGCTGAATAACAGATGATCCTTCTGAAGGTAGCATTCCCGGACATTTTCAGCCACAGCTGGATAAAGGTGATTCATCTCAGACTCTGTGCTATCACAAACAATGTTGAGCCTAGAAAGTGAAAGAAAGACTCGGTAAGAACTTTTTCATGGTATAGTTTAACATGGCTCTTGAGCAGTGGTGGGATTCAATATTTTTTTTACTACTGGTTCTGTGGGCATGGCTTGGTGGGCGTGGCTTGGTGGGCGTGGCTTGGTGGGCATGGCAGGGGAAGGTTACTGCAAAATCCCCATTCCCTCCTGATCAGCTGGGACTCGGGAGGCAGAGAATACATGGGGTGGGGCCAGTCAGAGGTGGTATTTACTGGTTCTCCAAACTATTCACAATTTCTGCTACCAGTTCTCCAGAACTGGTTAGAACCTGCTGAATACCACCTCTGCTCCAATGAGCTTCTCTGGCTGAGGGTGGTCCAGACTCTGAAGCTGAGTCTATCTATTCTAGTCCAATATCTTAACCTTTCATCACACTGGGTCTCTAATAGTAACACTTGATGTTTTCTCTCTGGACTTTAGTGAAAGTTACCGAGTAATACAGTATATTTGTTTGTTTGTTTATTAGAATTTATAGGCCGCCCTTTTCCCTGAGGGGACTCAGGGCGGCTTACATAAAGTAAGGAGGGGAGCCTTAGCTGACAATTAGGAGCCATCCAGTTCTATTAAACTACAACTTCTACAACTGTTTGTCATTGACCTGGCCGACAAGGGTTGATGGGAGCTGGAATTCAGACAATCTGAAAGGTCCCATGTTGCAGCCTCTGCTCTAGCTTTGCCTTGCCTTCTACTCAGTAAATGGCCTGCCATCTCTTTAATAAACTATGATTTGAACTAGTGATTCTGAACCAGCATTTTCTCTAAAATAGTTGAATTTTAAGAAGCTAAAGGAGCTTAGCAAGTGGAATCTGAGCTCTGGCTCTTATTTATCATATAAAAATGTCACTTGGACTCAAATTGCCTGCTTGGCCGCCGTGACAAAAATGATAATGCACCCATTTTAATTGTCCAGAGCTATGTATGGAGCTGGGTGGCAGATTTATGTTCTATTAAAATGTCAGTGCCTGTGTGTTCCAAATGCATGCTCACAGACAGAGGGATAAAAAGGGAAGGAGATGAGAAGAGAATAATGGTACCTCAAAAACCCAACATTTTTTCAGCTGAATAAAGCTATTGACGCTCAATACAACTGGAAGGTCTGTCCAAATATTATTATTTTTTGTCTGATGCATTGTGTGCAAAGGACACTAAACAAATGTCAGGGAGACATGTGTGGGCAGGGGGGGGGAAACCCTTTTAAAGTAGGAAATAAACAGCTAAAGTCTCTGGACTAGGAGAGAGGCTTGTGAGATTTACTCTATGTTCTACTGGCTGCAAACTGTGAGTCAAATGCAGCTAGAAGTAGATATGCACATGGCTTTAAGATAGAACAAAGAGATTTTCTATGGTTTTCCATAGAAAACTTATCTCTGGTTACCACAATAATTTTTCATGACATTAGCTTAATTTGTGGAAGGGGCTTCATTTTGTTGACATTGCCACATTATTTGCTTTTAGTAAATAATGTGGCAGCAAACATATACAAATCACTGAAAAATGTACCCATTAACTCAAGACTAACTTGAAGAGTTAAGAACTGTGGTTAGAATGCAGTCTTGCAGGCTAATTCTGCTGACTGCCAGCAATTCGATCATCTCTGGCTCAAGGTTGACTCAGCTTTCCATCCTTCCGAGTTCGGTAAAATGAGGAGCCAGATTGTTGGGGGCAATAGGCTGACTCTGTAAACTGCTTAGAGAGGGCTGTAAAGCACTGTGAAGCAGTATATAAGTCTAAGTGCCATTGCTAACTCCTGCCTATCCTTAAGCTAATTGGGCCAAGAGAGCAAAACAGCTTTTGAATTAGGGCAGATATGGAGAAACATTGTTTTCCAGCTGTAGCTGAACTGCAATTACTAACATCAACAAGCATTTCCAACACTGAGTGATTCTAAGAGTTGTAGTTCTGCCATATTTCAAAGATTAGGGACTCCTTATTCATGAAACATGGATTGTTATCTCCTGCTTAGCCTTCCCCCAAACTTTAGCTCCCTAGATATTTTGAGACAATCAATATTGATAGCTGCAGAATTCTGGGAGTGGTCATTTCAACGGATCTGAGAGGAAAAGGTTGGAGAAGGATGGCATAAAATTTTGTGTAATGATTATTTATTGGCATTATCAATTAAATATGACAGAATAATTAAAACATTAACATTTGATTCATATTCAACAGATTCCCCTCCTCCTCCTCTTCCTCCTCCACCAACCACCCCAACAGAATTTCTACAACTCCCTATGAAACGAAGCCATCTGCAAATTTCAGACTCAGGCATTAAAGTGCAAGTTTTGAAACAGAAATCTGAAACTGTGAAAAGCTTAACACGCCACCCTCTTCAAATTTGCCATAAGACTCCATCTGGGATACAAAACATTAATTTTCAATATAGTCTTGCCTAAATGTCAAAACTCAGCATCAGTACAGATAATGGTAATAAGGTGACCTTTACTGCTTCTCCCAAATCAACTTCCAAAGCCTGCATTGGAATTTTACATCTTTAAAGCTCCGTAAAGAAGAGGAGAACTTCCTTGGTTGGGAGAATAAGGGAAGGACATAAGAAAGCTCGCCAACTTACTGCTGGAACACTTCTTTTTTGTTCAGGAACTTGAAAAACTCAGGCTCACAGACTAAATTGTGCTGCTGGCAAGTTCTGGTGCATGCTTGGCCAGACTCAGATAGCCACACCTGCAGGGACTTGACTGGGGGCCAAGCTGGAAGATGGCTGCTGGTTATATTATGAGACCATACCAGGGCAGTTGAATTGAGTTGCAGGATGAAAGGACTGAGAGAGCTTTGCATAGTCGGACTGCTGGACCTGTCTGGTAGAGCAGCAGTAGCACAGAAATCCTATCCAATTGGAGAAGGGAGAAAAATAGCATTTGTTACATAGATATTTCAAAAGACAGTGCTGCAAATTGTCACCTGATCTGATTTCTCCAAACCTGGTTCTTTCCAGACATTTTTGGTTATAACTCCCACAATTACTAGCCAGCATGTTGCCTAAGAATCCTGGAAACTGTAATCCCAACACATCCAGAAGATGCCAAATTATACCAAGGACAAATTTGAATATCACACCTCCCTCCTCCCCTATTCTCTTAAGACTGCAACTAAATTCAGACGCCATAGTTTTAATGTAATTTTCTTTTTTTCCTCACACCTTTTTGATTATCAACTTGCCAGGTGCAAAATTCTGGAGTACATATAAGCTTACATATTGCTTTCTGATCTTGAACTGGCCTAATAAAAATAATTACTATGCATGGGAAAGTGTTTCCCTCATTCAATTGCATGTTACAATAGATCTCTACATGAATAGAGGCTGACACAACCTCTATATCGTACAAGTTAAATGCAACCTTTTTTCTCCAAAATTTGAATGCATTGTTGTTCAGAGATGAAAAATAGGAAAACAGTAAGCATGGCAAGCATAGACATTTGAATAATGTTCCCATTGCTTCAGTGCTACTTTTCCCCCAAGTCACTCTCTCTCAGCCCAATCCACCTCACGGAGTTGTTGTTGTGGCAGGATATAAATAAATACAGAAAACACTGATTACCTGAACTCTATATTTGGCCAGATGATTCTACAGGTAAATAAATATTCAGATTCTTCTAATATTTCAGTTTGTGACTGTTGTTCTATCTACTTTCAGCAAAATGAGCTGCTCTAGCCAGCTATATAAGCATTTGAAAATTAAAGTAACAAAACCAGAGAAGGCTGTTTACAAAAACTAAATGCCTCCAGCTAGTAATTTCTAGTAATTGAAAAATATTGATAAGAAATGGAAGTTACATGCTGTAACTATTAAAGTCAAGGCAAAGTCCGGAAGACCAAGAAAGAAATATCTTTGCCAGAACTGTCTTGAAGCAGATCAGATCTGCAACACAAAACCTGTAGGTCACTGCAAATAACCATCCAAAATGTTTGACTGAGGTTGGAGGGGTTGTCCACAGAATGGCATTGCTTATACTGTGCATGGGACATGAATCTGAAGGAAACCTTTTCTCCAATCTCTCATCATCTAGTATCTGTAAATAGCTGCACATAAATATTAAATGTGCATTAAAATTTGCAGAAATGTTCCATGATTCTTTGAATTATGGTGCTGGAGAGGACTACTACGAGTCCCTTGGACTGCAAGGTGATCAAACCGGTCAGTCCTAGAGGAGATCAGCCCTGATTGTTCTTTAGAAGGACAGGTCCTGAAGATGAAACTCAAGTACCTTGGCCACCTAATGAGAAGGAAGGACTCACAGGAGAAGAGCCTAATGCTGGGAATGATTGAGGGCAAAGGAAGAAGGGGACGACAGAGAATGAGGTAGCTGGATGGAATCACTGAAGCAGTAGGCATGAGCTTAAATGGACTCCAGAGGATGGTAGAGGTCAGGAAGGCCTGAAGGAACGTTGTCCTTGGGGATGTGTTGGGTCGAACACGACTTCGCAACTTACAATAACATGCCATGATTAAATCATTACATATGGCAGCGCTGCTACTGTTCACTGAGGAGTCTTTGAAGGATACATTTTCGCCAGAGATGCCTACATTTTTGCCTGCAACTACAATAAAGCCTGTTTCTTACGGCCAACAAAACCACCCTTGCTTTTATGCAAAAGTAAGAACTTAAATTCTGTTAATCCTGTTCTTTAATAGAATCAGTCTTATCCATATCCTCCCATAGGTAAGTGCCACAGAGTTGGTAGGTATTACTGTAGAGAGAGAAATATAGCTATGTTAAATGGAGTTTATAACCACTTCCAGAAACTTCTCGTGTCTGTTAAGAGAGGGAGACTGAATTCCAGGATCACTGGCAGTGGCTTTTTAATAGATCGATATCAACCTTGTGATGTGATGTGGTGAATATTTGGTAGTCATTTTTTTAAAGCAGTCTTTAATTATATCTAAAATCAACTGAAATTACTCAAAACTATGGATCTAATATGCCTTGTTACATCTATTTATCCTCTGCTGTGAAGCTGCTGATATGCTTTCCAGAATAGACTTTTCCCTTCTTGAGGTGCAAAACACTTTTCCATAGTATTGACATGATCACAGAATAAGGGAGAAAAATTTACACTCTGCTTTCTGTGCACAAAAGGGTGCTAAGTTACACCCTTAGTTTTTATTCCAACAATAATCATATTATTTCAAGGATTAAAAATGGAACAGTGCACTCTCTGTCATATCAAAGCACATCATTTTTCCAATTAGCAAATAGAAAAATAAGTGTTGAAAATAGTAACTGTCATTAACTGTGGATAGAGAGAATCAAATTATACAGGAATAGATTAAACATGTTTCGGGGGGAGGGGGAGCTTGAGAGAAAATATACATTTAAAATAGCATTTTCCCATTTTAATAGCTCAAAGTTTGCCAAAGTTTCCAACACGGCCAAGAATTGGCAGGAAAGGGATTCAATTTTACTGATCATTTGGAAAATCAAAATATCTCATGTAGAATTTCTTCCAGATTCCTTCTCCATATTTTTATTTTTCCATTTCTGGAGCCTCAAAAGAAGGGAAGAAAAACTCCCTTTCCATAGTCGCCCACTAAGAGAGATAGAATTGAATAACAGAGTTGGAAGGTACCTTGGAGGTCTTCTAGTCCAACCCCCTGCTTAGGCAGGAAACCCTATACTATTTCAGATAAATGGTTATCCAATCTCTTCTTAAAAACTTCCAGTGTTGAAGCATTCACAACTTTTGGAGGCAAGTTGTTCCACTGATTGATTGTTCTGTCAGGAAATTTCTTCTTAGTTCTAGATTGCTTCTCTCCTTGATTAATTTCCATCCATTGCTCCTTGTCCTACCCTCAGGTGCTTTGGAGAATAGCTTCACCCCCTGTCCTCTTCTTTGTGGCAGCCCCTGAGATATTGGAACACTACTATCATGTCTCCCCTAGTCCTTCTTTTCATTAAACTAGACATATCCAGTTCCTGCAACCATTCTTCATATGTTTTAGCCTCCAGTCCCCTAATCCTCTTTGTTGCTCTTCTCTGCACTCTTTCTAGAGTCTCCACATCTTTTTTACATTGTGGTGACCAAAACTGGATGCAGTATTCCAAATGTGGCCTTACCAAGGCATTATAAAGTAGTATTAACACTTCAGGTGATGTGAAGTGGCAACTTTCATGCTTTGACTTTTATTACCATTATTATTTAGAATTATTTTGTCTCCAAAAATACTAAGGACATGGACAATGATGGCTGGATACCGCTGGAGTATTCAGGGCCATAGTTTTCAACAGATCTGCCAAAAGAGAAATAGGTTCCTCATTTCTCTCTTAAAATACTTAGCTCTCCCAGACAAAATAAAATTTGGCCTTCCTTTCTTTAGTAGATGTTAGAAATATTTAAGTATCTGAAGGCTGCGCTAGATGGGGAAGGTGGGAATTCTAGTCCATCACAATGGGAAGAATTAGGTTGATTAATTTTATACTACATAAACAAAATTAATGGTTCTAGGATATTCCTATCTGCTGGGTTGAGTCAGAAAGGAGGGGAAGAAAAGTTACCTGGTTTTGAATGTAGGCATGAATCCGCTCTAGCATTCCTTCAGATGTGTATTCATAGGGCAAGTAAGGTTCAACCTAGAGGGACAGAGGAGGAAGAAATATGGACATGAACAAAAACAGAATAAGACTATTTCCAATTTCTGTGAAAAGTTGTGAAAAATGTGGTATTCTGTCATGATAGAATGTCTAAATTTCCATATGAAGAAATTGTAGTACAAATAAACTAATTTGGCTGGATTTAAAATCTTTTCTGTAAGGACTTACCTTTTTTCATAGTTAAAAGTGAAAATTCATCCTCATTTACTTTTAAACAGGTTTTGGCCATGCACATAAAACTACTGTATTTGATTTACAATGTAGAGCTACTTAACATATATATATATATATATATATATATATATATATATATATATATATATATATATATATATATATATATATATATATATATATATATATATATATATATTTGGTCAGTAATTAGATTGAATTGGGGAAGGCATGCTGTCCAAGCAAACACTCTTTGGCATAGACAAAGCACTTGGAAGAAGCACATTGCACAAAAAACAAAAATGCAACCTTCATTGCCTGGAGCCACCACCTAGTTCTCAGACAGGTTCTCATGCAAAACTACAAAGGCAGCTTTTCATTTGAGAGATTTTTAGAAATCTGATGAAATTAGTGTATTGATCAAGTCCCAGATTTTGCAATTACATGTGACCATCTGCTGAAATGCAAAGATTCTTCAGATCTGTTCACCAGCATGTTCTGATCAAAACCATTGATGCTGACTGTGTATTAGACTGCTGGCACATTCTGTTGGGCCTGGAATATGAAGACTATTCAGTTTTGAGCTTACATCCTAGCAAGCCTTAGCACATATTTTCCTTCCCTCCCTGCTTCTCCTCCTTCTCAGAAATACTAGCAAGCCTCCTGTTGGATCTGTCAAATATACTCGTGATGGCAATGACAGCAGATGCTTGCATCCATCTGCTACCAGCAAACAATTGGATGAAGTGTCTCCCTGTATGGCAAGAGGGCCAACAACAAATAGATTTGCTAGGATCAGTGTTTCTAATGAGCCTATCTTTCCTCCTTCTCCTTTCCCTTTATTAAAAAGAAAAGAAGATAAAGATCAAAGCTGATAAAAATATGCTAGCAAAGAGAAAAATAAATCGAAATACACTATATTGCCAAAAGTATTCACTCACCCGCCTTTACTCGCATATGAACTTATATTGGCTCCCAATAGATGTTCAGGTGCAATTCAAGTTTCCTGGTTATTGCCTTTAAAGCTTTAGATAGCATAGAACCGAGCTACTTGCAGGACTACCTGCTCCCCTCAACCTCTGCCTGACTGTTTCTCCTCTTCCTCATCAACCACCTTCAAATCTGGGGGCTGTTGAGTCTGAGGGCTGATGGATGGCCAGCTCCACTCCCTCTTCCCGCTTGGAGCTCTCAGGTTGCTTTGATGCTGAGCCTGACTCCCACACCTCCTCCTTCTCTTCCTCTGATTTGGCTGCTGGAGGGGCCAGCAACCGACAGGTCACAACAACCAGTTTCATTCTATATTATGTTCTTGAGGACTGACAATTGGGACTCATCAGATATGGGTAGACATCTTTTCTATAAGGTTCAACCCTCTGCCAGGTATTGAATTCATGGACCATGTATTCATTAAAATGACAACATACAGTACATTAACTTTAGAAGCTATTCAGGTCCTAGTGCTCAGTGCTGCTGCAAGAAGGGATATATAGAATCTATCAGAATGGTATATACAGTGCAAATAAGCTTTCAGAGAGAAAGAGAAAGATTACATTATAATGTAACATGGCCAACTCTAACATCTATATCTCTCTGAAACTATAGAGGGAATAGGGATGGAATAGGGATGGAACAACTGCTACTAAGACAATGATAAGTGGGGCACGAGTCCAGCTCAGGAAAATAACTTGAGAAAATATCTCAAATCCCTCCAGGAGGGCAAAGTGTGAGAGGGAAGGACTATACAGTCATACTTCCAAGATTCTGTTACTATAGATGTTACAATAAAAGTAGTCCTAACCTACAGTATGTGGCTTTGGTTTCTCAGTCTGGTCTATGCTGTAGGGATGACAAAAAGCTTAAAGGATTGTATAGATCATTCAGACCACGTGATCAAGTTGACAAAGGCTTCAGTGATGTGATTCCAAATCTTTTCCTAGTGGTTCTATGAGAGAGTGCTTCGCGCATGCACGCAACGTTCAAAGACCACCCTTGGTGTCAGCGCTAGTGAGATGGACTGTTTTTTTAGCTCAGCTGAGGCACGGCAATCCGCTCTGCCACGTGAATCAGCTGAGCTAAAAAACAAGGGAATATAGGATAGGGAATGGTGGGGGTGGAGGGCGGGGCCAGCCAGAGGTGGTATATACTGGTTCTCCGAACTACTCAAAATTTCCGCTATCGGTATGCCAGAACCGATCTGAACTGGCTGAATACCACCTCTGAAAGGCTCCCTCCAAATGGCCAGAAACAAGAAAGACAATGCTGATCTATTGATCTCCAAATCCTCCTGTGTTGCTACTGAGGCAGAAACAAATTAGCTCCACTCCCCAAGGCAGAAGCTAATATAGGGATACGGGGAGTACAATGTTGACCCAGGAGTGATATCAAAGCAATCTAGGTTGTCTCCTTAGCTGCTATTCACCGATGTCCTACAGTTGCAAGAAAAAGTATGTGAACCCCTTGGGATTACGTGGAGTTTTGCATGAATTGGTCATAAAATGTGCTCTGAACTTCATCTAAGTCACAACAATAGAAAAACACAGTCTGCTGAAAATAATACTACACAAACATTAGATGTTGACATGGTTTAATTGCACATAACATGTAAACATTCACAGTGCAGGGAGGAAAAAGTATATGAACCCTTGGACTTAACAACTGGTTGACCCTCCTTTGGCAGCAATAACCTCAACCAAACGTTTCTTGTAGTTGCAGATCAGACCTGCACAATGATCTGGTGTAATTTTGGACCACTCCTCTTCACAAAACTGTTTCAGTGTAGCAATATTCTTGGGATGTCTGGTGTGAATCGCTCTCTTAAGGTCATGCCACAGCATTTCAATCGGGTTGAGGTCAGGACTCTGACTGGGCCACTCCAGAGGGCGTATTCTGTGCTGTTGAAGCCATTTTTGTGTTGACTTACTTGTATGCTTTGGGTCATTGTCCTGTTGTATCACCCATCCTCTGCGGAGCTTCAGTTGGTGGACAGATGGTCGTATGTTTTCCTGCAAAATGTCTTGATAAACTCTGGAATTCATTTTCCCATCAATGACAACAATCCGTCCAGGCCCTGGACAGAGGCAGCAAAGCAGCCCCAAACCATGATGCTCCCTCCACCATGTTTTACAGGGGAGATGAGGTTTTGATGTTGGTGTGCTGTGCCTTTTTTTCTCCACATATAGTGTTGTGTGTTTTTCCCAAACAACTCAATTTTGGTTTCATCTGTCCACAGTATATTTTGCCAGTAGTGCTCTGGAACATCCAGGTGCTCTTTTGGAAACTTCAAACGTGCTGCAATTTTTTTTTTTGGACAGCAATGGCTTCCTCCATGGTGTCCTCCCATGTACTCCATTCTTGTTTAATGTTTTCCTTATTGTAGATGTGTCAACAAAAATGTTAGCATGTGCCAGAGATTTCTGTAGGTCTTTAGCTGACCCTCTAGGATTCTTCTTTACCTCATGAAGCATTCTGCGCTGTGTTCTTGCAGTCATTTTTACAGGACGACCACACCTAGGGAGAGTAGCAAGAGTGCTAAACTTTCTCCATTTGTAGACAGTCTGTCTTACCGTGGACACATGAACATAAAGGCTTTTGGAAATACTTTTGTAACCCTTTCCAGCTTCATGCAAGTCAACAATTCTTGATCGTAGGTCTTCTGAGAGCTCTTTTCTGCGAGGCATGGTTCACATCAGACAGTGCTTCTTGAAACCAGTAAACCCACAACAGGTGTGTGTTTTTTTTTTTTTTTTTTTTATGTTGTAATCTTTTTTGTTTAATATATTTTATTCAATTTTCACATTCCATTTGCAATCATTTATATACAGGGTATTTACTATAAGAAAAGAAAAAAAAAGAAAAAGGGAATAAAACGAACAAGTAAAAAGGAAACACAACTCATCATTCACAACCCCACCTAACCCTTGCGTCCTCCATACACCCCATCTACCCCCTCCAACTTTCCTTTCTCCCTCTAACACTCCCCTCCTACTTCCCTTTCCCCTCAAGCCTTCCTTCTCCCCTTACTCCCCAGACACCCTCCTTACATTCCCCTTACTCCTTACATTCCCCTTACTCCTTCCTTACTCCTCCCTCTTCCTTCCCTCTACCTCCCTCCTTGGTGTATGCCTTTATTCGAGTGTTGTTTGATCTGATAAAAGTAAAGTAAACCAAGGAAAATAATAATAATAATAATAATAATAATAATAATAAAAAAGGAACCACCGTATATAAATACATTCTTGTTCTTATTAAAACTATATTAACATCCCCCCACCCCACCCCCCACAATCCCCATCCCTAATCCTCCCGACTTCCCAGGGTCCACACCTGGCATTACCTTCTGTCTAAGATATCTTGTATACATATGGATTAAAAAATAAAAGTAATATATAAAAAAAAAAAAAAAAAAAAAGAAAAGCAGAGAAAGAAAAAAAAGGAAAAAAAGAAAAGAGAAAAGAGAAAAAAGAAAAAAAGAAACCACTCTTTGTGTTGATCTCAGCCCCCCATCTTTATCTATGCTTAAATAGTATAAATCATTCTATCTATATTTTATTCTCATCTCTTACTTCTTTGCTATTTACCCCGACCTTCTGTAGACTCTCCCGTTCCCTTCCTAAACCTCATGATCCCTTCCAGTAAGATTTAAGCAGCGTAGTTTATGCCATATATTCAAATATAACTTTACAGACAAGTAATCAAACTTTCCCATCTAGTAAAATTTAAACAACGTAAATGATCTTTCTTTACCCCTTTTTCAAACAGTAATTCAAAATAATCTAACCCGATTTCCCCTTCTTAGTAAAGTTAAGCAGCGTAGATCAGATATTACTTTACACAGGAATCAATTTCTGTAATTCCAACCGACTTCCCCTTCTAATAGAATTTAAATAACTTAGTTCATTCCACATGTATTTTACCCTCATCCCCCACTTGTCTGATATTTACCACTATCAAATTTATACTACCATTTGTTTAAAATATAACTCAGAGCGATTTGTAGCATGAATCCTTCCACATATTCCAATAATACTTTCAGCAAAATTCAGTTAACCTTCTATTTTAAGGTAGTCGCTTCTAACAAAGTTTAAACAACATAAATCATTCCACATTCTTTTTACAGTTATCTTAAGATAATCCCAAGCGGCTTCCTGTTCTAATAAGCTTTAAACAACGTAAATTTTGCCCTCATCCCTTGCTTGTCTAATATTTATCACAAATAACGTAGTACTACCATTTGTTTAAAATATAACTCAGAGCGATTTGTAGCATGAATCATTCCACATATTCCAATAATACTTTCAGCAAGATTCAGTTAACCTTCTATTTTAAGGTAGTCGCTTCTAACAAAGTTTAAACAACATAAATCATTCCACATTCTTTTTACAGTTATCTTAAGATAATCCCAAGCGGCTTCCTGTTCTAATAAGCGTTAAACAACGTAAATTTTGCCCTCATCCCTTGCTTGTCTGATATTTACCACAAATAACGTAGTTCATTCCACATGCATTTTACCCTCATCTCTTGCTTGTCTAATATTTACCACTATCAAATTTATACTAGCGTTTATTTGAAAAATAACTCAGAACTATTACAACCAACTTTCCCTTCAAATAAAAGTTAAGTAGCATGGATCATATTCAAATAATGCTTTCAGCAAGAGTCAGTTAACCTTCTATTTTAAAATAGTCCCATCTAACAAAGTTTAAACAACATAAGTCATTCCGCATTCTTTTAACCACTATCAGATTTATGCTAACGTTACTTTAGAATCTAGCTCAAAGTAGTTTCACCCAGCTTTCCCTTCTGATAAAAATTAGTCCACTTTTTCTACCGGAGAGAGGTCTCAAACCCCCATTCAGTCCTCAACTTTAGGAAGTCTTTTGAAGTATCTAAATTCTCGATCTGCGTTCTTCTGCTTCTCCGAGGGAGGAGGGGCTACCCCCTCCATCTTGCAGCCGCATAGCCAGCCGTTTGCTTTCTCCTTCCGCTTGTCTCTCCTCTCTTCCAAGCGCGTCAGGAAGTCCCGCCTTCAGAATCCTACAATAGAAATCTTGAGCCTCCGAAACAGAGTTAAGACGAAATCTTTGATTCTCAAATGTAACCGTGATGCCGGCAGGGGCCTCCCATCTGTATCGAATCTGTTGACTCCTAAGCTCTTTAGTTAAAAAGGCGTAGTCCCTTCTTGCTCTCAACATTTGGAAAGGTATATCTTTGAAGACAATCACGTCCTGGTCATCAACTCGGAGACTGTTATTATGAAACTTTTGCACAATCGCGTTTCTAGATTCTTTTGTAGAGAAATGTATAATTATGTCCCTCGGGAGCTGTCGCTGTTCCGCTATCAATGAGTTCTGGCGATAGATTTTCCGAATCTGCCAATCAAAGTTAAGTCCCGGGCCTCCCAGCGCATGGCTGAAGGCTTCAGCAAATGTCTGTTTCAAATTCTCCTGCTCCTTTTCACGAAATCCTCTGACTCTTATTGAAAATGCCTTCCTATCAAAATTTAGCGTCATAAGCTGTTCCTCGTTATTTCTAATTTTTTCTTGTAAAATTTGAATATTGGTAGTCAAATCAAAATTAGCCTTCTCCAGACTTTCCAATTTGTTCTCTATTTCAGCAGAGTAATCTGACAGGGCAGACACGGCTGCAAACGTATTCGCCTTCATTTGATTAACTTTAGATTTTAGATCCTCATAAAGTTGCAATACAAATTCCTTAAGTTCTTGCTTAAGGGCATTAAATATTTTAAAGAGATATTCCTGTGTTAAAACTTCTCCAGTAGAGGGCGTAGGAGACAAAGGCTGTGTTTCCAAAAAAGATTGTTTAAATTCTTTAGACACATTTGTAGCAAGACGTTTCTTTGATCTGGGTGCCATAATAGATAAACAAGTAAGCAGTGCTTCGCTCCCCTCTATTTCCAAAGAAAAAAAGTTTATTTTGTTAAGGAGCGGTCTGCAGGAAGATAAGCCCGGCTAAGTACATCCAGTAATCATCCACGGAGAGAAATCGCCATTTTAAAGTCTATTTAAACAAAGAAGTCTTTAAGACCAATGGTGCTGGTATTTAAGATAGTAATAAAAGCATAAATCTCACAGGGATGGTACCCTCCCGTATCAACTCTAGCTTGAAAAAAACTTTGTTTTGTCCTGGGGGGGGCTAGCCTGTCTGGGGCTGCCAAAAAAAAAAAAGGCAGCTGAGAAGAACTGGCCGGAGATAAAGGCTCCGCTTCGGCTGGATCTAATCTCTTCCACAGCCAAAAAAAGAAAAAGGCTGTGGCTTACGAATAGACCCTAACCTACGGAGCTATCCTCCCTGCCCCTTTCTTAGCCAAAAAGAGGTGCTATCTATGATCTTATTTAGATATACAGACCAGATCTCTGAGGAGCTCGGTGGAGCCCTCCTCGGCAACAGGCCACGCCCACAGGAAGTCTGACAGGTGTGTGTTTTTAAAGGGCAGAACAGCTGTCAGCAACACATCCAATATTATCACACTGATTGGAGTCAAGGTTGGCTCACTCCTGGCTCCAATTAGCTCTTGGAGACGTCATTAGGCTAGGGGCTCACATACTTTTTCCTCCCTGCACTGTGAATGTTTACATTTTATGTGCAATTAAACCATGGCAATATCTAATGTTTGTGTAGTATTATTTTCAGCAGACTGTGTTTCTCTCTTGTTGTGACTTAGATGAAGTTTAGAGCACATTTTATGACCAATTCATGCAAAACTCCACGTAATCCCAAGGGGTTCACATACTTTTTCTTGCAACTGTACTTGAACTTGAGAGGGAATTCAGGTAGGGCAGTTCAAATCCTATTTAAACAAGAGAAGGAAGTCAAGGGGTAGAACTTATTCATGAAAGGCATCCTTCCCTTTTGTACATAATAAGAGTATTGACAAACCCTAAAATAAGGTGACCAGACGTCCCGCTTTTGGTGGGACACCCCCGCCAAGGTGGCGCAGTGGTTAAATGCAGCACTGCAGGCTACTGCTAGATCAACAGTTCAGCGGTTCAAATCTCACTGGCTCAGGGTTGACTCAGCCTTCCATCCTTCCGAGGTGGGTAAAATGAGGACCCAGATTGTTGGGGGCAATATGCTGACTCTCTGTAAACCGCTTAGAGAGGGCTGAAAGCCCTATGAAGCGGTATATAAGTCTACTGCTATTGCTATTGCTTTTTGATACATTTTCCCGCGTCCCGCCCGCTTTTTTAAAAGGCACGCTTTTTTTGGCGCTTGCAGCTCCCGCCCATCAGCTGCTGGGCTGGCTCATCGTTCTGTTCTATGCTACCTACAAATTTAAGCCAGCCCAGCCTGCCGCTCACTGATTTAATTGGCCTGGACTCCAGCCAATCAGTGAGCTGGGCAACCAGCTCACTGATTGGCTGGACTCCTTAGCTGAGGACGCCTGCGCGAGTCTCCATTTTATTTCGTCTTTGTTTTGGGCAGCTGCGCTTACTCACTGGTGGTGAGTAAATCATGTTTTGTAATGTACTTATTGTCTAATTTGGTACCGTGGGAATCGGGAGGCGCTGGAGGGAGGAGACAGCCCCCTTCTCCCCCTTTGGCTTTGCGGAGTTCACAGCCAGCCCCTGTGGTTCCATCCAGAGCTTTGCCGCCCGTGCCAGCGCAGCACAGCCTGTGCTGCGCTGGCACGGGCGGCAAAGCTCTGGATGGAACCACGTGGAAGTTCTCTGTGGGAGTAAAAAGCCGCTGCCGGTCGCGCAGAGAACTTCCACTCGGTCACGGACGGAGCTTTGTGGCGGCGCCTGTGCTGTGCGCTTGCCTTCCCAGCGACCACGCCGCAAGTCCGCGAGGCGTGGTCGCGTCCCGCCGCCCTCCCCTGCGGCTCTCCTGCTGCAGAGTCCGTTTTTCAGCCTTGCTGCCCTTGCAGACAACTTTCACTCACTTCCGCGGCTCTCGCCGCCTGGCAGAAGCCACGTGGATGTTCTCTGGGCGAGGTGAAAAACAGCCGCTGCCCCGCCCGCCCTCCCCGGCTGGGCTGGCTTAAATTTGTAGGTAGCATAACGAAACGATGAGCCAGTCTGGGCGGGGGAGCCTCCCCCGCCCATCAGCTGCTAGCTAGCTCGCTGGGCTGGCTCATCGTTTTGTTCTATGCTACCTACAAATTTAAGCCAGCCCAGCCTGCCGCTCACTGATTGGATTGGCCTGGACTCCAGCCAATCAGTGAGCTGGCTGGGATGGAGGGGAGAGAGAAAGAAAGAGGGAGTGTGTGCACAGGAGTGTGGATTTTCTAAAAATCCCATTGAATCCAGAGGAGGGGAGAGAGAAAGAAAGAGGAAGTGTGTGCACAGGAGTGTGGATTTTCTAAAAATCCCATTGAATCCAGAGGAGGGGAGAGAGAAAGAAAGAGGGAGTGTGTGCACAGGAGTGTGGATTTTCTAAAAATCCCATTGAATCCAGAGCCAAGGTGGCGCAGTGGTTAAATGCAGCACTGCAGGCTACTGCTAGATCAGCAGTTCAGCGGTTCAAATCTCACCGGCTCAGGGTTGACTCAGCCTTCCATCCTTCCGAGGTGGGTAAAATGAGGACCCAGATTGTTGGGGGCAATATGCTGACTCTCTGTAAACCGCTTAGAGAGGGCTGAAAGCCCTATGAAGCGGTATATAAGTCTACTGCTATTGCTATTGCTATTGCTAAAAAATCCCATTGAATCCAGAGGAGGGGAGAGAGAAAGAAAGATGGAGTGTGTGCACAGGAGTGTGGATTTTCTAAAAATCCCATTGAATCCAGAGGAGGGGAGAGAGAAAGAAAGAGGGAGTGTGTGCACAGGAGTGTGGATTTTCTAAAAATCCCATTGAATCCAGAGGAGGGAAGAGAGAAAGAAAGAGGGAGTGTGTGCACAGGAGTGTGGATTTTCTAAAAATCCCATTGAATCCAGAGGAGGGGAGAGAGAAAGAAAGAGGGAGTGTGTGCACAGGAGTGTGGATTTTCTTAAAATCCCATTGAATCCAGAGGAGGGGAGAGAGAAAGAAAGAGGGAGTGTGTGCACAGGAGTGTGGATTTTCTAAAAATCCCATTGAATCCAGAGGAGGGGAGAGAGAAAGAAAGAGGGAGTGTGTGCACAGGAGTGTGGATTTTCTAAAAATCCCATTGAATCCAGAGGAGGGGAGAGGGAAAGAAAGGGGGAGTGTGTGAGGTGGGGGGATTTCCTAAACCCCATTGAATCCAGAGGAGGGAAGAGAGAAAGAAAGAGGGAGTGTGTGCACAGGAGTGTGGATTTTCTAAAAATCCCATTGAATCCAGAGGAGGGGAGAGAGAAAGAAAGGGGGAGTGTGTGAGGTGGGGGGATTTCCTAAACCCCATTGAATCTAGAGGAGGGAAGAAAGAAAGAAAGAAAGAGGGAGTGTGTGCACAGGAGTGTGGATTTTCTAAAAATCCCATTGAATCCAGAGGAGGGGAGAGAGAAAGAAAGAGGAAGTGTGTGCACAGGAGTGTGGATTTTCTAAAAATCCCATTGAATCCAGAGGAGGGGAGAGAGAAAGAAAGGGGGAGTGTGTGAGGTGGGGGGATTTCCTAAACCCCATTGAATCCAGAGGAGGGAAGAGAGAAAGAAAGAGGGAGTCTGTGAGGTGGGGGGATTTCCTAAACCCTATTGAATCCAGAGGAGGGAAGAGAGAAAGAAAGAGGGAGTGTGTGCACAGGAGTGTGGATTTTCTAAAAATCCCATTGAATCCAGAGGAGGGGAGAGAGAAAGAAAGGGGGAGTGTGTGAGGTGGGGGGATTTCCTAAACCCCATTGAATCCAGAGGAGGGAAGAGAGAAAGAAAGAGGGAGTGTGTGCACAGGAGTGTGGATTTTCTAAAAATCCCATTGAATCCAGAGGAGGGGAGAGAGAAAGAAAGAGGGAGTGTGTGCACAGGAGTGTGGATTTTCTAAAAATCCCATTGAATCCAGAGGAGGGAAGAGAGAAAGAAAGAGGGAGTGTGTGCACAGGAGTGTGGATTTTCTAAAAATCCCATTGAATCCAGAGGAGGGGAGAGAGAAAGAAAGGGGGAGTGTGTGAGGTGGAGGGATTTCCTAAACCCCATTGAATCCAGAGGAGGGAAGAGAGAAAGAAAGAGGGAGTCTGTGAGGTGGGGGGATTTCCTAAACCCCATTGAATCCAGAGGAGGAGTGTGTGTGTGTGTGTGTGTGTGTGTATGTGTGTGTGTGTGTGTGTGTGTGTGTGTGAGAGAGAGAGAGAGAGAGAGAGACTATCACTGTGTTGTAGCTTATGATTCTTGATGAATGTATTGTATTGTATTTTATTTATGTACACCGAAGACAAATTCCTTGTGTGTCCAATCACACTTGGGTAATAAACTACTGTACTCTACTCTACTCTACTCTACTCTACTCATTTCTATTTCAATTCTAATAAGGAGTTTAGCTTCTCTCTCTTGAAAATGTAAGCTAGCATAATGCAAGCTAGCTTTAGCTTTCAAACAGTTCATTTAGTGACCAAAGTTACAACGGCCATGACCATTTTTCACACAGTGACCATTTTTCACACTTAGCGACCGTTGAAGCATCCTCATGGTCACGTGATCCAAATTTGAATGTTTGGCAACAGATTCATATTTCAGATGCTTTCAGTGTCCTGGGGTCATATAATCGCCTTGTGTGACCTTTTGACAAAATATAAAAATTTTAATCAAGCGCCCCCCCCCCCAATCAATGGTGTCCCTCTTTACCAATCTGAAAATCTGGTCACCTTACCCTAAAACAAAAAGCATAGCATTTCAATTCAGTTCTGAGATCTAATAGAGACAGACAGTCTTCTTTGAAGAATCTGCGCAGATGAAGTAAAGATTGAATAAACATCTTCCTGTCTGCTATTAAAAAAACCCAAGAAAGAGAACAGTCATTTCCATGTTTTACCAGCAATTGTTCCTTTCCTTATACACCAACCTTCTATTTTCATTTTTTCCCTTTTTCCTTGTTTAGCATGTTGAAAAGGGAGGAGGGAGGACACTAAGCAGTCTCAGTGGATATTTCACATTTGCAGTTTAAGTTTTATTGCACCAGAACATCAAACTGTATGTACAAAGGGATCTGTGCCACAGAAAAAGATTAGCATTTAAATGGAGAATATCTTTAGTTCCCAAATCCAGCAGGCCTAAAGAAAGAAGAGGGAGACTCTAATATTACAGCATTAAGAAACACAAAAACTGGCTGATGTCCTGCCAATTTCCAGCACTGTGAATGCTAAATATTGTGGATGCTTGAATCTACTTTGTTCACTCAGATTCTCACTATAATTGCAACATATGGCAACCTTTGTGGTCTTCATTTAGAAAATGAGAGGGAGAGGGAAGGAGGCCAAGCTAAATCCCTGGTTTTTCTCTGATTACTCTTCCAATCCTGAAATTTTTGACAGGTTGGGAGTGGTTAATTCTTTAAGGTTGGTTTGGTGATGAGACCTGCTCTTTCATGTTTTACTCTCCTTGACATAGCCCTGCTGTGAAAAAGTGCACTTGATTTATAAATGGTCCAAGGACTCATTCCAGGGATGAGATTCAGCAGGTTCTGACAGGTTCTGGAGAACCAGTAGTGGAAATTTTGAGTAGTTTGGAGAACTGTCAAACACCACCTCTGGTTGGCCTCAGAATGGGGTGGGAATGGAGATTTTGCGGTATCCTTCCCCTGCAATGCCCACAAAGCTACACCCACAGAACCAGTCATAAAAAAAATTGAATTTCACCACTAACTCATTCTATAATTTTTTAAAAAGTGAAGCAGTAGTGTCAGGCTCTTTAATAAGCATTATTTTCTTTCTCAGACTTTCCCAGATTCCATGGAACATGTAGCTATTCAGCAAACCTAGTGTAAGCAATTGTACGATTCTAGCCACTGAGATTCTCCTTAGTTTCTATTCTTACTCAGAATCCTTGGAGCATTAAAATGGCTGCCTTTAGTGGGACAGTGGCTATCACTTCAATGAGAGGCACATTAAAGTAATGGCTTGGAGTTCTAGCATTCATGAAAAATAGAAACTCCTCTAGTTATGGAACAGTCAACATCTAGCAGAAACTTTACCCAGATTCTCATCATATCTTCCTTCTTGCAGAATCAATTCCAGATCAATTCCAATGGTCAAACCCTTGGGGCTAATGGGGATATTTAAAACTTTATTTTTCTTCTAAAACCAATCCTGTTATTTAAAATTAAAATGAAGTGGAGCACTCAAGGAGATGCCTACTAATACTAGTGGTGTCCTTTTCTTTTAAACTGTTCTCCAACTCTCTGGATCAGAATGTCAGATTCTAGGGAATAAAATACCGGCAATAAATCTCTCCCATCTTCTGTCAAAGGGAGTGTTGTGTGCCAAACTCTACTCAGGAAGTGCTTATGTCAGTGACAATTCAGGCAAGACTTGCAGGTCTATTGAAAAATCATTTTGAAATGCAACAATGACAATTTGAATCAACAGCAAGAAAAATTAATGGAACTTTGCCCCCTCCCCCAAGTTGTGAGTGCTTCATAACTGGAGGTTTTTAAGAAGAGACTGGACAGTAATTTGTCGAGAATGGTATAGAGTCTCCTGCTTGAGCAGAAGGCTAGACTAGAAGATCTCCAAGGCCCCTTCCAACTCTGATATTATTAATTTCATAAGGCAGCCAAAGATTAACTGGCAATTATTTTGCAAAGTAGCTTGAGTATACTTAATAAAAAATTAGTATAGTCCTTGCACATTTGTACAAAGTATACTGTTGGTTGTGATCATTGTGGGCATTTCTGTCCATTTCCATAGAATTCCAACCAAAGACTTCCTACTTCTCCAGTTTCTGAAATTTTAGAACTCTTTTCCAGAAAAGTGCACATTTGCCTTTGCACAAAAAGAAGCTATTTCAAAATAGTGAACTAAGTTTCCCAAACTAATATTTGCATTTGCTTAAAAAAGATATTTGCACTCATGCTTGCATTTACAGTATGCACAAGGAATAAACTACAGAGTCAATATTTAGATCACTATGTCGTACATCTCAAAAAATGACAGCACATAGTCAGTCCACATTGGATTAAGAAGGAAGGAAGAGGGTGGAAGGGAGGGAGAGAAAGAGAGAGAGAGAGAGTGAATCAATCCATCCATCCTCTGGAAGAAGATAATGGAAAACTACCAAGATAATTGCCAAGAGCCAATTATCTCTTGCGGTGTCACAGTGGTTAGAGTGCAGTAGTACAGGTTACTTCTGTTGATGACCAGTTTGGCAATTCGGGTATCACCAGGCCCAAGGTTGTCTCAGCCTTCCATCCTTCCAAGGCCAGTAAAATGAGGACCCAGATTGTTGGGGGCAATATGCTGACTCTGTAAACCGCTTATAGAGGATTGTAAAGCACTTTGAAGCGTTATATAAGCCTCAGTGCTATTACTTTAACCCCATAACTGAAGTCACCAGAAGTCAAGCTTGATTCAGGGAAATATTTCACCTTTTTGCTAGTTCTGAATCTCCATGAAGGAATGTTCTTCCTAGTGCTTGGACAGTGGCAATAAATGGGCCCTAAGCCAAGAGTGTCTTCTGATTTATGACCTATTTTCAGTCTATTGGTCTAGCCATATATTCAGTGGAGAGAATTATTTCTTCTCTTCTGATGAATGAATCAAGCTGAAACTCCAAAGGCTGGGAAAGATAACTCTTATCAACCTTCTGCCATAAATATCTCAGCAGACGGTTCAGCAAGGCTGGAAATTGTACCCATTATATCTAATTACAGGTGCAAATGGTAATCAGTTTTGACATAATGACAGGAGTTGATACTGCCTATGAATTATTGAACTCACCCCCAGTTTGATTGGGTTACTTTCAGACAGCAATTGCAGGAGGCTTCTAAGTGGCCTGGTCATCGCCCAGATCCTTCCTAATGGAGAACTCTGCATTGTGCTTGACTTTCACTTACAGAACTAACTTTCCTATGACCCATTTATCATATTTCAAAATCAAAAGCATTTTGTTTTTAAAAAGTGTGTGTTTGGAGGGAGAGATTTCTGCTTCTGGGGCTTTGGAGCTCAGAAAATTACTTTTCACCCATTTTAAGCCATATGCCAGAAGCCTTTCAATCATCTTCTTCCTATCTGGTAGAGAGTCTGAAGAAGAGCACAGGAGGAAGACTGAAGGGCAGCTGCAAATACTTGAAGGGTCACAGAGGGCAGATGCTGCCCTAGATTATTTCCTGATGTAAACTAGTTTTATTTTAAAATACACAGAAAATCAACACAGATGTACATAGTGACAAGGACATTAGAACGAGAGAAAGTTAAGTAAATCAGGGGGCATTAATATCAAAGAGGTATGTTCTCAAGATATTTCAGGTCTTGATTTTATCAAATGTATAGTCAGAAGAGCACACAAGCAATAATCTCTCTCTATTTCCCATACTTCACATACTAGTTCACAAATAATGTGGAATCGGAAGGCTTCAGAATTTATGATGGCTACCCAACAGCTTCCCAGATGCATGGGAATTTGCACACCAGTTTACTTGGTCAAAGTATTTCCTTCCTTCCTTCCTTCCTTCCTTCCTTCCTTCCTTCCTTCCTTCCTTCCTTCCATCCATCCATCCATCCATCCATCCATCCATCCATCCATCTTTTTCTTTCTTTCTTCCCTCTCCTCTCCATTCCATTCCATTCATTCTAAATCTACCTCATTTCAGAGGTTTTAGTCATGCTTTATCTTCCTCTTACTAGTCATGCTGACTGGGAATTATGGGTATTGTACTCCAACAATTAGACATACTAGATTGAAAGATGATTTATTATACATTTGGATCTTTTCCCCCACTGGTGACTGAAAGTACTAGCCACCCATCATCAAGTCACTGGAACAATATACTGGTGTGAAGTATGCTGTTCCCATTGCCTCCTTTTCTGTTGCCTCCGTTATGATTCACAGCCAAATATTCTGTTTTAATTATGGGTTCCAAGCATGTGATAAGCAAAGTAATTGACAAAAAAGTTCAAGGGATGCAATGACATTACCCAGAGCATAAAAGTTTTAGAAAATAATTGTAGCTTGGTTGACTCTATAAGAAGGATGACAATAATCAATTATATCAAGATATATTATGATAACTTAATTTTCTAAACTGGCAAATTGTATCAAGCCTTTTAGTCAAGTCCAACAAAATAATTACTTTGAAGCAAAACAAATCTGGGAACCTGGCATTTTATCATCTTTCCTTGTATGTGTTTTATAGAGGTAATCTTTATTTAGTGACCACAATTGGAACTAGCCACATGGTCATTAAGTGAAAAGGCTGCTAAGTGCAACCATGACCGTAGTTATGGTTTTCAGCTTTTCTTTTCAGATCTGTCAAGATTATAAATGCAAGCGCTGGGGACAAAGTTATCTTTTCATCATTGTTATTAACTGTGAACAATTGCTAAATGATGCAGACCCTTAACAAAGATAACTAGTAGAGAAGAAGAATTGCTTTGGTATTGTCAACAGAGCATCTAATCTTATCCTGAGTAGATTAAATCTTACATCCAGTGAATCCAGTTTGAGAAATGATGAAGAGGCTTCCTATTAGTTTCATTGTAATTTAGGATGAAGCCATACAATCCATCCTCAAATAAAGTCATTGCAGAAAACATATGGTGTCATGAAACTTCCTACTCCAGCCTCACAAAGGAATTTTTATTTAGTTAATCATGCTTAAAAATCAAATCACAGGCCAGATTTGCAGCCAAATTGCATAGCTTTTCAGCACAAGAAATATATAAACAGAATTTACTTTAACAGTTTCATAATAATTTCTCCTGATAGCTTTTTTTTTGTTTGTTTATCCCCAGGTCTGAAGCTAGAACTTGCTACCATCAGAATTAAATTACATTTTGGTAGTTCATGCTAAACCCAGTCATTCTAACGGGTTCATAGAAAACAGTAGATGGCCCTGTGTGCCCAGCTGTTCTCAGAGAAAGTACCTATCACTCTTATGACAGACTGTGTCCTAGAAAGGTCCCAAACACTGCGATGACCAACAGAAGACAGAACATGTCAGTTTTTAATTAAGCAATTATTTTTGGAGAAGTTAACACTTCATTGTGGCCTTGACAGCACAATCTGAATTTATAAACAGAAAGTTGGGGGTAAAGAATAGGAGCATAAGAGGTGCACTTGGGACTATGGTTAACAGATGAGTCATCAGAAATATGTGCAAAAGATGAATTAAGATTCAATTAAAAGGATTGCAACACCAGGAAGAATGCAGAAGGTACAAGATTACAAAGAAACTGGTTGCATCAAGAGTATTTCAAGATGGTCTGAAAGCTGCAGAAGAAGAGAAGAGGAAAGTTCTAGAAGAGATTGAAAAGCCACATATGTGCATCATTACACTACGTGGACAACTGTCATCATTGCAACTGAAAGTCAATGGGATGTCAATTGTGTGTGTCCAATAAATATTCTCCTTTATTACATAAATAACTGCTAAACAGAAGTCCCTGAACAATCTTGAGATTAATATACTGTAAGTTAACTTTTTACAGGCATGGTACCTCTCTGCAAGGCTATTGTTTGCTTTTCTTTTTTTTAAAAAAAAGTTTTTTAAATTGTTTTAATTGAACAAAAACACAAAAAAAGAATCATCCTTCATTACATCTTGTAACAAGCGTGTCGATTGGTTACAAATACATTTTGTGCGTTTCTTCCACAATCATTACTTATACTTCATTCATATTGAATTGTACATTTTAAATCAAAAATCTTTATGTATTTTACTATCAATGTACCACAATTCTTATTTAACTACAATTATTTAAACGTGCATTTATCTAAAATCATTTGTATTTAAAGACACAACCGTCTACTGGCATTCATTAGCAATTTCAATAAACCTCCAATAACATTACACCTTTATAACATATTCTGGAAAAAAAATCAATTAATAAGATACCTAAGCATTCCCCCCCAGTTCCCCCAACTCACTATTTAAAGCTTGTATCCAATTTGCTTTTACCAATACAACACATGTATATATCATTAAACATTATCCATTAACATTTCCTTGTTATTGTTGTAGTTAGCTAAAAAATATTTACTATTTATATCACATCTCCTCTCATCAGACCCAAAAGAAGTTACACCTTTATAACAAGATCTAAACAAAAAATTATTAATAAAATTTATAGGTCTTTTCCCCGTCCCAATTTACAATTTATATCCAAGTTACTTTTACTAGTTAAGGTTATCATTTCATAATTGTTATTGTAGTTAATTATATGTTAATGAATAAACATTTAATAACAATCTAAAACAATCTACAAAATATTAAAATTCCTACTTATTAATCACCAAAAATTAACTAACTTTTTATCATCAACTTTCATTATCAACCTGTATCTTTCCAGTGGCAAAACAGTCTTATCTCTCTTGCCGGTTGTTGTGTCAATTCTCTTTTTAACTCCTTTATAAAGTTTTTATAAACTTCTCTCCGCACTTTATTGCTTGAAATATCTCTCAGATAATCTTATTGCCCTTGAATTGTTATTGAAATTAGCTTGTCTTTGGTTGTCAGACTTATTTCTAAAAAGGTTTCTCTTCTTAACTCCATCATTATTACCCTATTTTTCCTCCTGTATCTTGAAATCTGGGATAAAGCTCCAAATTGTCAAATTCACTTTTCCATCTTCCCTTCTTTCCACTTTCACCCATGTTTGTGCCATTAATAAGTTCATCTATTGTCTTTATCTTCTATATTTTCATTCTCTTCTTTAATTTTTGGGGCTCCAACCCCATCATCTTTTTCTGTGAGAAACAATAGTATATCCAACTTCTTCTCAAATCTCCCAAATCCTTCCAATATATTTTGAATTCCAGCCAGGTTATTTTGAAATTTTAAGGTTTCCTCATCTGCATATTGATCCATTTTTCCAAAAAAAGGAGGAGAGAAAAAGAAAAAAGGAATCTGATAGCCACTGCCACTCTAGCCTTCCAAGCCTCTTTTGTATGTATGTGCATGTGTGTGTGTGTGTGTGTGTATGTATGTATGTATGTATGTATGTATGTATGTATGTATGTAATTAGTGTAACAACCCCTGGTATGCCCAAATATGGGAGGAAGCTTACTGCTTCCATTCTCTGTCTATCGGCTCATCACAAGAGACCATCCAGACAGAAACCCAATATTTTTACTGTTGCCTTTGTTATATTTCATATATATGCATATGTTACAATATATATATTTGACTTAAGCACAAGTTCTTTTGTACTCTTCAAAGAAGAAGGGTTCTATCTTTTTCTTTCCTTTCCCTTCCCTTGCCAAAATATTTTCCAAAAGCACCTGTGAAAACAATTCGTGTCCTTGGCTCTTTATCAGATTTTGTAAGCAAGTTGCAAGCCCTTCAGTTACAAAGTCAGTGAGATCAAAGAAGAAAGAACAAAAGATACATTGTTTCAAAAAAACTCCAGACTCTGACTTCCGAGTGGCAGATTCCACTTTTTCATACTTGTCTCAAGCTTATGGGAAACAAAAGTCTTTAATTGTCTTTAATGAAATTTAATAACAAATGGTAGGAAGAATTGTTAACATAAAAAAGAAGGTTTCAGTTCAAGCCAAAAAATAAGGTGACAAAGAATAGAGGGGAAAATATCAATCTGTTCACTTTAAAAGGAGAAACAGGAAACATTACGGTCACTTCAATCCACAAAATATCGTTACAAAGAAAAAAACAAAAACTTTCCAAGGCAGTCCAATAAAAATTAAATTGGCCGCTTTATTCTTTTACTTAAAGGACTAATTTATCTTTTAAAAAAGTTTCTTTGGACAATCTTTCCCAGTATAGAAAAAAAACCCTCACCTGATGGACTCACTTTCACTTCCTTCTGGAGCCGTCTCTGACTTCATCAGATTAGGGCTGCCTGTTTGCTGCCGGCTTGAAGCGTTTTCCTTGGGTTAATCAAGGACTTTGTGATGTCCCTGAGACCAGCAAGGCTTTCTCTTCCTATTCACCATCTCTACGGGATGGTTTAGGTCCAACTGGACCGTCCAGTGGCAAAAGTGTCAACGGCGGTCTTGGACTGTCGAGACCGCAAGTTGTATTGTCACAACATTGGCTCCTCCCCTCCTATTGTTTGCTTTTCAAGAAAGCTCTCAAGGATGCCATTTGATGCTTCCCTGTACGAAAATAGCAACTGCACAAAACTGATTTTTGTTAGATCAAGAGCAGTAGGTTTTAGAGACCTTGTGGCTATTGTTGGATACTGGCAGTTCATGCAGGGAAATGGTACTTTAGTACTAATAGAGCAAGAATAACTAAACTGTTTTCACTCATGTACTCGGGTTGGTGATCAGAAATAATGCTTTTGCCAAGAAATATTTGTGCAGTGATTAGGTCTATTTGACTCTGCTGCAAGCATTCCCTTTTAATATAAATTTATTTGGGAGGAAAAAATATACTATATTCTAATCTGATAGTAATACTTGAATATGTTTCTGGTGATTATCATAGATGCACCACATACCCATCTTGTGCTCTTTTGTTCATGGAAATTACACCAGTCAACAAAGTTTGCAGAATCCAGTAATGTTGCAAAATGCATTGTGATAACACGATGCAAGCTCCGTCTCTTATATACATGCAGGCAAAAATTAAAACTATAGAGAAAATTGCTATATTTCTTTTTAAAAACTTGTCCTTTTTTAAAATGTGCATTTCATCTAACAAATGAGATTATAAACCCTTCAGAAGAGATTATTGTCAGAGTTCCAAAGTAATGCATCCCATTCAATAAGAACACCAAGGCAGGCAAACTCCTTAAAGAACATTTTATTGGGACAGTTTTATCTACCTTTTTATCTACCTCTTTACTTGTTTTATAAGCAATTAAAAACAACTTTAGAAAACAATAAAAATACATCAAAAGATATACAAGGGCTGAATGAAACAGTGCTTCCAATGTCAGAAGTCACCAATAGATGGCAGTAGTGACATGCTAGAAACTCTGACATGTTCTTTAACAGCTGTTCTTTCATTACAATTGGCAGGAAATTGTTGTATGTTGCTATTGTTTGTGAAAAGGAAGGCTGCATCAAAGCACTTTAAGCAATGTGCCATGATTGAATTTTTGATTGACATCAAAGTCCCTCCAATTAAAATTCACTGCCAAATGCAGGTTGTTAATGTTATGACTCCATTAATGTGAATATTGTATATTGCTGCCCCAAAAATGTAAAGATGAAAAAGCTGATTTTTGTGTTCCAGAACAAAGGGGATAACCTGTGATAGCAATCAATAAGTTTCAGATGAGCAAGCTTGCTGAACTGATTAAGAACAATTGGTGGATCAGTGAAATGGAAATTGCTGTCAATTCTGGCACTTCACAGGAGCATGGAGGCCATTTTATTGATGTTCTTCAATATCAGAAGGTTTGTGCAAAATGGGTCTTTCAAAGGCTGATAGCAGAGATGAAAGTTTCAAGAGCTGAAATTTGCCAGCAATCATCATCACATTCTGAGAACAAATGGGAGGAATTTCTTCATAGTATCATGACAGCTGACAAAACATAGGCTCATCATTATGGCCCAGAAATGAAGCATCAGTCCATAGAATATCACAAAACATAACCCTCAGAGGGAAAAAAAAATCAAAACCCAGGCTTCAGCAGAAAAAAACGTGTAGTTATAATTTTTGAGGACACAAATGATGATGCTCCTTGAACATGACACCATTATCAATTCAAACCCTTGTGTTGCAACCTTCAAAGCTTTGAAACAGCAATTAAACTGAATTCAGAAGCACAAGAAGTAATAACCAGGCTTTACAAGACATCCAAGAGACAACTGTGAAATTGGACCTCACTTTCCACCACACTGTCCAGACTTGGTGCTCATATGACTTCTGCCTTTTCCCAAAAATTAAGGAATACCTTTGGGGGCATCTTTTTGACTCATGTGAAGAGAAGGAAAGGATTGTCAGGATCTAGCTGAAGACACAAAATGTAGCATTCTTTCATGACAACTTTAAGAAGCTTTAAAAAGCTTCTACGTCGTCTATGGAGATTCTCAATCATCCAGGTCATGGTTACCCCAAAGGTGTTTTTCAAAAGGCAACTGGACTTTCCTGATTTTTTTCCTTGAAATATTTTCGCTTCTCATCCAAGAAGCTTCTTCAGATCTTCAGAACTTATTGGTTGAGAAACAAAATGTTTTCAAAGAAAAAAGTTGCCAAAAAAAATTCAGTTGCTTTTTGAAAAGCATCTTGGGAACAAGCTGGTCCATCATTGGCAGAAGTATAAAGTAATTGTGATGACTATGTGGAAAAGTGAAAACAGGTAACAAAACAGCTCATTTCAAGGATTATATTTTGATTTCATTTATTAAAATAGCCCTATTTCAGTGGCTAAGATGCTGAGCTTGTCCAGAAAAGTTGGCAGTTCAGCGGTTTGACTCCCTTGTGCCACGTAATGGAGTGAGCTCCCGTTACTTGTCCCAGCTTCTGCCAACCTAACAATTCGAAAGCATATTAAAAAAAATGCAAGTAGAAAAAATAGGGACCACCTTTGGTGGGAAGGTAACAGCATTCCATGCACCTTTGGCATTTAGTCATGCCGGTCACATGATCATGGAGACATCTTCGGACAGCGCTGGCTCTTTGGCTTTGAAACAGCACCACCCCCTAGAGTCGGGAACGACTAGCACATATGTGCGAGGGGAACCTTTACCTTATTTCAACAAAGTTATGGAATGGAGTCATTCCTTTTCATCATAAGATGAGCCATTCAACCTGTGGTATGATAAGACAACAGGTAGTCTAAAAGTGAGTGTTGTAGAAACTGGGAGCAAAATTCTTCAAAAATACTGATAATCGATAATAGCATGGCCATAGCAGAACATAATTCCATTGTAAGAGATAGCCCTTCACATTGCATAACAAGAAGCTTCTTTTCAATAAATGGACTATTTCCTTTAGATCACAGATAAAGATTGGATAGCAGCAAAAGCCTGGATGAAAAAAAACAACTCAGGCTATCTTCACTTATTTTAGAGCAGCATTTTTCAAACTGGACAACTTTAAGATGTGTGGACTTCAACTCCCAGAATTCCCCAGTCAGCATGAGAATTGAAGTCCAAACATGGGACTGTGGGAGTTGAAATCCACATATCTTAAAGTTGCCAGGTTTGTAAACGCTGTTTGGGGGAAACTTACTGAAACCAGAAGGGCTTATTTTTTTTAAAGTAAATATAGGCTTGCAGTGCAGTGACTTCTTCTCAACCAGATCTAGGAAGCAGATCTTCCTGATCTTCCGTCCTAATTTCTAGTTAATTCATTTATTTATTTCTGAAGGTCTCCTGGGCATTGGACTTATAGCAACTATACTAATATACCCCAGTAAATACATTATCTGAAAAACCCAAGATCCAGAAACACATACTGCATCAAAATAGAATTTCTCCACAGGAATCACAGCCCTGAAAAGAATAATGAATTAACTTGAAACAAAATAGTGGGGGAGAGGAAAGATGGATGGAAGGAAGGAAGGAAGGAAGGAGGGAGGGAGGGAGGGATGGAGGGAAGGAAGGAAAGAAGGAAGGAAGGAAGGAAGGAAGGAAGGAAGGAAGGAAGGAAGGAAGGAAGGGAAGGAAGGAAGGAAGGAAGGAAGGAAGGCCCAATTCAAATGTTACCAGCTAAATACCGTAAATAAAAAATAATGCAATTGTCTAACTCTGCAGCAGCTGCGGGAATGTTTTAACCAGCTATTTTTGCAGTGACGCTTAATATGCTGCTTTCCCAAGCATAACCTGAAATATATAATTTTCTATTATATTCCTTTCATTTTGACTTTAATATAACAAAGCCTTCTCCCTTCACTACACCAGAATATTGGCCGCATTAAATTGCTTATATACGAATCATTTTTTTAAAATGTAGAAGTTCAAGTTCAAGTAAAGGACCTCAAAGGAAAGCTGTCCCATCTGTATGGTCACTTTTAACCTCTCTGTAACAGCTGCAATTCATCTCTGAGACAATACCTCTGAGATCACCTTTCTTGGTGGACTGTAATTTGTCTTTTTGTCTCACTTGCTCTCAGGGTGCCGTACAACTGCCCTTCAGTCTCCTCTCCTCCCGCTATGAATGTTGTGTGTCATGTGAAATATGACAAGCTCCTAGTGTAATTATCTTGGGGAACAATAACTTAGCTTTGAGAGCACAACCAAATACACACATTCAAATGCTAGCAAAGGGCAAGGGTTTTTTTTCTCTGTAGGAGAAGAATTATAGCCTTCTTGTAATTCATGGTGCACTGGTACACTTGGGCCTCGCTAAACCATTCTGTTTTGGCTGCCGCCTAGGATGATTTTAAAAGGGAAGACCACAGTCAAGTTTACACTGGAAAATACATGGGTAGCACATGTGTGTCAAAACTACATGGGGCACCATAGATGACACCATTTTGCTAAGGAACCCAAGGCAGACGTTCACATGTGTTTTGTTCCAAACTAAACAGTGGTAGCTCTCTGTACATAGAAAAGCTTGTGCTGTATTTTTTTTTCATGGGTTCCATAAACAGATTTTTAAATTATTTCAAGACAGATTATTAAGGCATACATTTTATGTTTCCCCCTACTCCTTTCCAATGGTTCAAAGGAGATTGTAGGAGGTAAACAAAATGTGTGAGTGTAATTTTTTTCACTCCACATTGAAAGAAATGCTAAGGAAAAAACACACCATCTATTTAAGGGCAGAATACACAACCTGAAGCCTCAGGGCTATAGGTACTCCTTTAGACATCCTGTGAAACCTGGAAGCCATCTTTTACGCCCAGAAAAACCTAGCCCAAATCCTGAAATAACCTAAATTTCTCATCCCCGAAACATTTGGGCCTTCAGGCCTGCCAAATTTTCTACTGTGGGAAAATGGGAGGGGGGATTAGATAGATGTATAGTCAAAATAACATTCTTTTCTCAGAGAGTAAAGGATACCTTACACTGCACCTGAGATGGTGTGACTGGGAGGCATCTCCAGTTTGGATGGTGCCTGATTGGATCATGTGATGGACATGTGGGTGCTGGGCAGGGACTTGAACTTTGATTTGGATGGGGAAAACCTGGAAACTTTCAGATTTGGGTTTTCCCAGATGTGTCAATATGACATCTCTAGTAAAATGGAACTTTGAGGAAACTCAAGCCTCGGAGTCTTCTTTCATTGGGGGTCTTACTTGGAACCCTGACATCAGGGTGATAGCCAAAAAGTAGCACTGGAATTGTAATTTTGAATGATTGAAGTAAAGAATTGTTAAATACACAGAAAATAATCATGTGAATTGTATCAGCACCGTGTTTTCCCAAAAATACAACCTGTCCTGAAACTAAAGCCTTGCCACATTTTTCGCGTGGGCAAAAATATGAGCTCACCCCCTTAAATAAACCCCCTGGACAACCCCCCCGCCTCCGGCCAGGCAGAACACTGCTCACTGATATAGCGGTATCTTGAAGGTGCCAAGCTGCAGGAGCCGGGGGAAAGAGAAAGGCACTCACATTGCTTGCCGCCTTCGAGATACTGCTAGGTTGGGGAGTGGCATTCTGCTTGGCCAGAGGGGGGAATTGCCCAGTTGTCCCTGCAGCAGCCACCGCTGCCATGCTTCGAGCATAACATCTTCTCTGTTTCCAAACTCCCAAACTCGGCTGCCGAGTCTTCCAGCAGCGGCCGCTCTAGGAGTGCGCTCTATGGTTGTGGGCTGGCTGCTGGAAGACTCTGTAAGAAAGTCTTCCAGACAGAGAGTCTTCCAGCAGCCAGCCCACAACCATAGAGCACACTCCTAGAGCGGCCGCTGCTGGAAGACTCGGCAGCCGAGTTTGGGAGTTTGGAACTGGAGAAGATGTTATGCTTGGAGCGCAGTGGCAGCTGCTGCAAGGAGAGCTGGGCCTGGACATGTTGAGACTAGGAGGCATGCCTGCTGGGGGCGGAACAGGCACTCGCACGACCCCTTTCTCCAGCCGGGCAGAGCTCCATGCACTGACCTAGGGGGTATCCCTAATGGGCCAAGCTGCGGGAGCTGGGGAGCAGGCAGAGCACCACGTGGCTTGGTGCCTTAGGGATACCCCCTTGGTCAGTGAATGGCGCTCTGCCCAGCTGGAGAGGGGGTTTGCCGTGCGGTTGCTTGTGAGTTTGGTCACCTCATGGCTGCTTCACCCCTGAGGCTGTGCTCAGCTCTTCGGGAGCCAGCTCGCAAGGGAGCAGCCGCCCAGCAACCCCAAAACAATAAGCCCTCCCCTATAATAAGCTCAAGGCCATATTTTGTAAGTAAAAAGAAAACAAGACCCTGTCGTATTTTCAGGGAAACATGGTATATTCACATCTAGTTTAATTTTTGCCCTCCTCTGACCCTTTTATTTCTTTTTACATTTTTTGAATTGATAACTTCAAAACCAACTTATCTTAAAGGCCTTATTATTAGATTGCACTGCTGGATTTCTCCAGTGTTTGGCTTCTTATGAAAGAAAATTAAAAACAAATTCCAGTGCAGAGAGATTGCATATATGCATTTGTCTAAGATAAGCCTCATTAAACTTTGCAAGACTTATATCTGAGGGCTGCTATGAAAGTTGATGTTCTCAGTGTACTTGTTATATTCCTGAGATTCTTCCCCCACCCCATGTTTACATGCACATCTAACTCAAAGGAGAATCACTGGAATTTCTGAATAATGTGAATAATACAATTATATATTTTTTCTTCCTAGCATTTCCTCCAAGTGGAGGGTTTGCTTCTTTTTAATCAACTGAGTGTTGATCCATTAATTGTGAAAGGAATTGACCAATAAACTTGTCTCCTGAGCATGCCATCATTGGCTAAGAAAGAGCCAGGACTGTCCCAATCAGTTTTCATGCCTAAAGTTGGACTAGAACTCACAGTCCTCTGGTTTCTAGTCTGATGTTTTAACTGCTAGACCAAACTGTCTCTCTTTATATATAATGATAAAATTGGAATGCCTGTTTAAAACTACTATATTTTTTCTCTGTCTTGCAAATAAACTGGTATCTGATCATTGGCACCTCCAAATTAGCCCAGGTCACTTGCTGGGGAAGTTATTTTGGGAATTGCCCTAGGAAACTTTGTTTTAGATATAATATAGTTAGCTAGCATTAATCTCACAATCTTCTTTCTGTGAGTTTCCACCACAGCCTTGGGGAAGTATTATTTTCCTAATATTAAAATGTAATACTGAATTAAGCTGTAACAATTATTTGCATTTTTGTTGGTCTGGGCATAGGTGTGGCCATCTGGGGTTCACACACAGTTCTCCCAATCCCCCCAAATTCTGTCACTGAATTTAAGTAGCACTAATCCACTTAATTGAGTCTCCATCCTGCCACTGCTGCTTTTCTGTACCATGTCACTGGGTAGCATCCTCATCTTTCTTCCTGCTAAGTCATAAGTCATTGAGCCACCCACACTCTACCCCTGATCCTGCCCCCTTTTAGTGTGCAGTCTCCCCCATACTATTCAGTACCTGTTTATGGCTGTCAGTTCTATGAAACCTGTGTACCATGGCTACAGATATCCTTGAGGACCCTCTTGGTTTTTTTTTCCCGAAAGTTTTTTTTCCATAACATATAATCACACGTATACTATTACATAGCCAACATCATATTGTATTATTAAATGTTTGCACCAATTCATCTTACCATCAACTCCCAAAAACAATTGGTTCCTCTGCTCTCAATACACCATATTTCTATCTTATCCATCACTTTCTTCTCCTTTACTCCCCCTCCCTAGCTCCTTTCTTCCCTCTGTCATCCTTCCCTTCTCTACTTTCCCTTCCTCTCTCCTTCTCCTCTCTTCCCTTTCCACTCCTCATTTCTCTCCCCCTCTTCCCCCCTTGCCCTCTCTCCTTCTGCCAATTACCTTCCATAGACCCATTAGATCCCACAGATTAGGCCTCCTCCGAATTCCATCTGCCAGCCAATGCCAGCTTTCGACCACCCGGAGGAAAGCACCTGTGGCTGCTCCGGCCCTTTGGAACGATCTCCCCGTGGAGATTCGGACCCTCGCCACCCTTCAGGCCTTCCGTATAGCCGTTAAGTCCTGGCTGTCCCAGCAGGCCTGGGGGTCTTGAGTTCCACCCCTTCTCGAATTTGGTTGTGCTTGTTGTGTTTTTTAAATTGTTTGTATTGTTGTTTTGTTTTTGTCTTACTTTTTGTATTTGTTCCCCTCCCTTTGGTTTTTGTTCAGCCGCCCTGAGTCCCTCTGGGAATAGGGCAGCATACAAATCGAATAAATGATGTGGTGTAGTTATTCTTGAATTGGTTTTGCTTTTAGTAGACTTGCACTCAAGAAAAAAGAAAAAGCTATGTGCCTTAGCACTTGGATGGGAGACATTTAGGAAATCACAGGATTGTAGACTAGACTGGGGTCAAGAAATATCCTGGAGGAAGACAGTGGTAAACCAAGCCACATGGGCATGCTGGTAATAGTTGCTAAAGGTCAAAGTTCAGCTCAAGGGAATTTTCAGTCTTACCTGCTGTTTCTCCAAGGTGCACCTCTCAAAATGTTATTAGCAGAAAATGTTCAGCTGCTGATGTCAAACACATTTGGCTTTTGAACTCATTAGTGCCATCCCTGCCTTTGTTTTCCAGCAGAGAGGGAAAATAAATTTGGCATATGATGGAATGCAAAGAAAAAGGATGCTCAAATAAATATTCAGCCTGTGGGGCTTTTACAATGAACCATCTGTGTCACAGTTAATACTGATTTAATTATTAGAGTGGCACACACATGGAAAAGAGCAGGGAAGAAATGTTTCAGATTGTGTGCAGTCACCAATTTTTAGGAAAATAGCCTCATGTTGTATAAGTAAACAGCTGTACTTTTTTTCTGGCTCACACGTATCTATACATGCTCTCTCATGTATATATCTATATTTATATGTATATAGTATATGTATGTATGCATGTACAGTATATGTATGTATGTGTATATGTATATATGTGTGTGTATATATACACACTCACACACACACACACACTATATACATACCGTACTCTGTATATATGTATGTTTTATGATTTGCTCCTCATTCATTTTCTCCATAAGTCTAAACCGCCTCAATGTGCTTCTTTCATATGGATCACCCACTTCTGTATTCAATCCACATCGATTCATTGTTCCTTTATTTTTGGCTTCCTCTATGCTTGTTTCACCAAATATATTTCTTAAAAATCCCATTCCCACCCCATTCAGCTTACTTTTGTTTTTTTCTGACAAAGCCTATTTTCACTTCCATATAACAAGGTAGGCAGAAGCATAACCTTACACACAGTCATTCACACTTCTTTCAATTTTTCAGGAGACCAGCACTACCAAGTACTTTTCTATCAGCATTTCCACATCTTAATTTTTTTCCATCCAGTCTCCCATCTTTACTAAACAGTATACAAGATTGATTCATATACTTTACTTTTTCACAATTAATGTAGAACCTGAAGTTGTTCATTTCATTGGTCCATCACACACTATTACATACATTTCAAAGTCTTCATTTCAATGCATTCTATCCCTACCATTTCCAAATCATCCCTAAAGTACTCTTTCGGGATTCCCTTCTTCCATTACATCACAGTTAATGCAATCACTTTTATTGTTAATGGCATTCAGTGGGCTGGTGGTTTCTTGTTTAGCCATTTTTTACTCATTTCCAAAATGATTTTTAAAAATCCATTTGTATTTTCCCTATCACTTTTTCCTCTTCACTATTATTTGGTCTCTTTGGCTGCCAACACCACTAGGTAGACCAGGCCAGAAAAACCAACTCTACCAGAAGGCTAAATCTATCTTTACTGAGATTGGCTGTAATAACAGAATCTTGTAATTCTGCTTGTGCTAAGCCTCCTGGTCTTCCTTACACTTCAGTGAATTAGGGAGGCATCTGCCCAAACTATTTCCTAATATTGTCTCATTTCTCAGGAGTTTAAAAAAATATTTCAACCCCTTTTTCCTAGATAATGGTCATCTTCCTTACTCTTTACATAGACTATGTTTGTCACAGCTATCTCTTTTCTTTCCACTACATAGGAACCTTTTGCCTCTTCATTTTGTTTTTAGCCATCATTGTCTTAAATCCATTTTTTTTCATCTTGCAGGTCGCCGTTCCACGAAGCATACTGTTTCATACCTCCTATCAAATATTTATGGTCCTTCATAACCACTGTTTTTATTCTGATAGATCCAGCTTCCATATCTTCTTTGTGTCCTCTTTTGATGTATTCTGTTGGGAGACTAATCTATGTTCTAATATTTATTGATAGAACATTCCTCTTTTCTTTTCCTACAATTGCTATACTTTCAATCTAATTTTATTTCATTCCTTTCTTTTTTTTCTATATTGGTTTTTCAATCCATACCTGACACTATCAAATAATAGCCTGTAGTAATTTCTTCCAGTCTTTCATTATAAATACTTGAATATGTTTTTAGAGCCATTGCTCTGCCATGGGTATGCATGAGTAGATCTAAACTTAAACCACACATTTGAAACAGACCTTTCTTTGCCAGTTATTGACAAAATAGTCACCAATCTCATTTGGGGCTCCACATTTTCTATACTCTGTAATCTCTTATGCCATTCTCACCATTCACCTGTGTCACTAAACATAACATCCCCACTGCCTGGATTGCAGATATATGTTGCACTATTTTCTCAAAATTCTTCTTTTGCATACTTTTCCCTTTTCATTATTCCTTCAAGTATTAACATGCATCTTTTACTAAACAATGAATTTTTACTTTCATGCATGTGCACAAAGACTTTCTGACGTAAGTTTTATCACTTTCATTTGTAATGAAATGCATACTTCACTTCCTTGCACGCATTTATCAATGCTACAAGATTAGAATACTATCTTTTAATTATGTTATATATTTTCTTTTTATCTCAGTTTCATAGACAAATGTAACCATTTTTCTTTCACTTAATTAGTTGATTCAAGCTCATTACTATTTATTCCACTTATATTCCAACTCAGAGTCTTCCATCATGGTTTTGATCAATCAAACTAGTCATATGTTTTTAATAAGATAGTGTAATTTAGGTTACCAGACTTAGTGTCACAGACATACAATATATTCATTTTTTTCATTAATTATCATGTGTGCCTCATATCCCAGTTTTCAATCTTCCATATGTCATGACTATTCTCCGAGAGCTCATAGATATTAAACTATACTTCCCATCACGGTGTTAATCATAATGGTATTATTTACAAAAATAATAAAACAAACATTGTTACCAGCTTTAGTCATACGGTACCTATGTTACATGCATCACTCTCTGCTACCCATAAGGGTAGTAGCAAATTTGGCACATTTTGACCAACGTGCCACAAACATAGCTAAAGCTCAATTTCAACTTCAAATATGCTCATACAATTATGTGCAATCTAAGATCTCTAATCTAAAGATTATCTTGTAGCCAACATACCATCTCACATTGCACCAGCTAGGAATTGCGTGTAGTATATATTAATCTAAAACTCAGAATGCAAAATGCAGAGTTCAAATATAACATATGGCTATTTGGAAATCTTTGTACTGCGTAAAAATAACAAAGAGATTTAAATATTTAAAAGACTAATAGAATCTCCTTAACACATAACTTAATGTCTTAAAATGGACACACAATTTGTGCCTGGATGTAAGTTGTACACAAAATAAAGCACAGCAACATTTTGAAGATTCCCTTCAAACAAAGATGCAGTTTTGTCAGCTCATGAAGCAGATCTGGAAATCAAGGCTTCACACTGAAGTAGACTTGTGTAGTGTCTCAGATAGAATGACTTTTCTGCTATTTTCCAGTCTTGTTACATATATTGCCTGATGTTGCAACTTCATTACCATGTATGGAGAATGCTGGGTGTGCATGTTGCTCTCCCTGGTTGTGTCAGTCTGACATTGATCTGCCATCTCTCTCAACTCTCCTGTCTGTCAAGGAGTGAAAAGCTAACATCCCTTTGGGCTTAGTCCACTTTCTTCCCTTCTTCCCTAAGCTTTGCTGTCTCTCGTCTTAATGGACTGTTATTCCCCTTCCAACAAACAACTAAAGAGCTTAGCTCAGCTCACAGCACTCTTAATATGGAGTCAGGCCTGAGCACTCAAACTTTACTTTTAAAATCTGCATACATGAGTCAGATACCTCTTGAGAACGAATGAGATAGGACCAGACTTAAATTTACAGGCATTGGCTCCAATATTCTATGTTTTTTAAAGAATAGTTGGGGTGGCAAGCCTATGATTGCCACTTCTTCTGTGAATGGCCTGGTCTCTGAGGCATTGCATTCTAATGAGTCAATATGTTTTTGATGTCTTTGCTAATTTACACAGACTATTGCCAGCAAACCACAATCATGTCTGCTCAGAAAAGCACAACTTTGCCAGTGTGCAAAGGCAGTGTGGAGAAGGTTTTTTCCAGGACACGCAATAATAGATCAACCAGCTATGCCATTATGGTTGGTCTATTAGAGCCATGGTGGTACAGTGGTTAGAATGCAGTATTACAAGACAAACTCTGCCCATGGCCAGGAGTTTGATCCTGACCGGCTCAAGTTGACTCAGCCTTCCATCCTTCCGAGGTGGGTAAAATGAGGACCCAGATTGTTGGGGGCAATAGGCTGGCTCTGTAAACCGCTTAGAGAGGGCTGTAAAGCACTGGGAAGCAGTATATCAGTCTAAGTGCTATTGCTATCCTGAAACTCAATAATCAGAAGAAGCAAAGCTGTACTTCCATGTATGAACTAGTTAATGGACAACCTCTATTGTCATGCAGGCCCAGCATACTGAAAAAGTGGGTGGAGGAGTACATACTTCCTTTCTATTGCTTTTAAAAAATATTTCATTTCTTAGTTGGAGTGGGACATTTTCTGCATTGGTTCAACATGGTTTTTATGCAGATTATTTGCAGGATATTGTGAAGGTTGTTGAACTATCCCTTTTCTCATTCCTGTTGTCTCTGCCTTAAAAGAGGTACAACTCTGTTCATTATGTACCTGCTTCAGAACTCAACATACAAGTACAAAAGGGGTAGAGTTTCAACATAATCATGCAGTTCTTATTTAATCATTGCTCCCCTGGGACACCCATGGGTGCAGGGGGAATATTTTAAAAATCTCTTCTGGTAACATCTTGAAGGTAATCTGGATGGAACATGGAGAGTGAAGCTTCTCTACTGAGTCTCCCATTACTGCTATCTTATTCCCATTCCACGAAAGAAGCAAGGAAGCAGCTTCAAATATTCAGATGCCGCCTCCTCATTTATGGAATCATGACATAATTTGAATCAAACTGGCCTGCCCTTGAATTTTCAGATATGATTTAATCATGAGCCCTTTGAATCCCTAATATTCAATCTGAATGTAATCAGAGCTGATTTGCACAGGCCTAATAGGAACTTTTACCAGGAATATGGGATTAGCAATTATTGTACTTCCTGGCACATGTGCAGTTGGAAACAAGCCAGTTTTGCTATAATATATGAAAGCTCTCACACTAGTCCCTAAAACATTCTCTTTAATAGCATCTCAGGTGAGCCGAATTTCTTGGCTCCTGCTGATCTTCAGAACCAGGTATTAAAAAGAAGCAACGTTTTGCAGTATATCATCTTTGGAACAACAGGGACTAGTTTCTACCCCCTGGAGCAAGTTGAAAGCAAAATGGAGATCAGCCTATTTCCCCCCCTCCCACTGCAGGAAAATTGACTTTAATGATCTAGACAAGTTGAAAGACTCCTGCTAGTAGGGAGCTGACAGATAAATGTTGAAATTCTGAAGGAAAAAACTGCATCACACAGCAGGACCCACATTTTTCAGAAGTTGCTTTTTTCATTTTTCCCAGCAATTTTACTAGCATATGAAATACTCATATTGGGAAGCGAGTACTTGACACATTTTCTCTTATTGTTGATTAGCTTAGTATGGCTAATACTAATAATCATTAAATGAAAGAACAACCATTGTTTGTTTTTGTTGCATTCACCTTTGAGGAAAAGTAAGCTTCCTAGAGCGGGGGGGGGGGGATGCCCAGAAGCTGACAATGAATATATTAATAATGTCCTGAAGTCTGTGACTACTTGTTGTTAATGATGAAAAATAACATCAGCCATTAAGATATGGAGACTGGGATGCACAGTGGTGATAAGATAGCCTAAGAATTATGAGTGGGAAGACGTTATTTGCAAATTAGATGGAACTGCAAGGGAGGTTTTAACTGCAGGACTGGGCAATCTTTTAAAACTGGTGGAAGGCTGAAGATTATAATGGGCAATTATCTATAGAGGCAAGTATCAGGATTTTCTGGTTTGGAAGGGATTGAAAAGTCATATTTTTAATAGTTTTAAACCCATGATAAAGCTTACATTATGCTTGCTGTATGCTGTATTCCAACTCAAAATGGTATATAAAATACAAGGCAGAATAAGAATCAAGGGCTATAGGCTGCTCTTGCTTTATTATAATTATTGCAAAGTGTTAGGAAACCAGGGTTAATGGGTTGTCCTGCAAATCTGCATAAGAAAGAGGAAATGGGGGCCAAACTTTCTATCTCATAAAGAGAATCAGTTTGATGTAGTGGTTAAGGCACTGGACTAAGAACCCTAGTCCCACCTTAGGCGCAAAATCAGCTGGGTGAACCTGGGCCAGTTACTCTATCTCAACCTAGGAAGGAGGCAATGGCAAAACCACTTCTGAAAGACCTTACTAGTGTTACCTGGAGTCAATATTGACTTGATGGCTCACACATACATACACACATACAAAGCAATGGAATAAAAGGCATAGAGAGGAATAGCTGTCCAAATGTATCGCTATAGGAGCTAAGACATTCAGATTGAATGCATGGAATGAGAAACATAGAGAAACCAGATGCTGAACTGATAAAAAAGATATGCACATTTGGACCTGTGAAATCACTGGTAGAGTGACAACCTAAATATGGCTTTAGGAGTATTACTGACTTGAAGCTAACCAGACTAAAATGAATTGTGCACAGACTAATTTACTGGCTTTTGATGGATGGAGTCTACATTGTGTAACAGGTTCTTGAATCCACTATGTATACTAGTAGATCCTAGTAGGAGGACTTAAGTTGATTAGATCTTGGAAGGGGAGGTAAAACACTGGTGGCTTTGAGATATCTTTATGGCTTTATCTGTTTCACTCATCTCCTATCAATTTTATCTTTATTATATTTTGTTGTTTGCAAGCCAGATGGACACACTGGTGTCTCAGAAACCATTATAACAAGAAAGAAATAGCTCTAGACACAATCTTAAGCACCTGCATTCTAGGAAGGAAAAGATGGGTGTTCTCCAAAGATGCACCTTTGCTCTTTTACCCCTTTGTAAAATTTGATACAAAAAGCCATATGTTTTGGCAGCATGGTAGCCTCCTTTTAACAACCATCATCAGACTATGCTGTGGAAAATGGAGCAGAGGCACATTCACAGTCTCAGGCAGCACCCTATGTGGGTACCATATTGTTATAACAACACAACATTGTCACAACAGGACAGCTGGATTTCTTATGACTCAACTTTGGTACAAGTCAAAATTGCAAAATTTCCACTTTTTGATATTGACAGACAGAGGAAAATAGCAAAAAAAAAAAAAGGTCACAAATTGTAGTTTTTGTGCATGACTTTGAAATTCTGCAACTGGTCACATATGCAAGCCAGTTGCCAAGTTCTTGAAATGTGACCATGTGACCATACAGTGGTGTGTATTAATTATAAATTCGAAAACAGATTCTAAAAATTTTGAGTTCATCATAAGTTTGAATAGTTGTTAAGCAACCAAACCTATTAAGCAACAAAGGATTATCTGTACTAGTGCAGTCTATCAATAATTCACCTACAATTACCTTAGTACTCATAATTGCTTTGATGGCTGATTCAAACTCCTCTGAATTGTTATAATCCACTGTCCACACATGAGGTTTTCCAATGAAATCTTCTGCATAGGGATGCTGAGAGGATACCTAAAATGTATACAAGAAATGAATTACTTAGCATTTCCATATGGCGCTCTGGGATGGGAAACATTTCTGAAAATATGGTAAAGCTTTAGAGTCAGAAGAGCTAGTTATGAGATAAGGGTGGGAATGAGTTCATTTTGGTTTCGTGACTGTTTCTTTTCTTGACTCTGAACTAATTCTTACTCCTCATTCTGCATCAGTGAATTCAGCAAAAAATGAAATCTCCACAAACATTTATACAAATGTTATAGGAATGTTTCCTACCGATTTCTGGCACATAAATCTTCTGATGTTTGTATAAAACCAGGGGTGGTAGTTACACAGCCCATAAGCTCTCACCATCATTCATGATGAGTGAGATTTTGGAAAGTTCACAGGCATCTAAAGTGCCCCACTGAGGTTCCAAAAGTATGCATTTCATATGTCTGCATAAGCATTTTCATGGACCAAATCTTCCTTTTACATCAGAGAAACTCTTGCAAAATAATTTGAACCATTTATACATTTCTCTAGGTTATTCAAAGTCAAACATGAATTTGGCCCAAATATGATGAGCCGAGGTGGCGCAGTGGTTAAATGCAGCACTGCAGGCTACTTCAGCTGACTGCAGTTCTGCAGTTTGGCTGTTCAAATCTCACCGGCTCAAGGTTGACTCAGCCTTCCATCCTTCCGAGGTGGGTAAAATGAGGACCCGGATTATTGTTGGGGGCAATATGCTGACTCTGTAAACCGCTTAGAGAGGGCTGAAAGCCCTATGAAGCGGTATATAAGTCTAACTGCTATTGCTATGATCCAAATCTCTTACTTATGTGTAAATGCATATTTAGATGGACTTTTACTTTGCTTTATGCAAGCAAAAAAATAACATGACAGTTTTCTTTAAATGCATTCGTAGTCACAAGAGCACATTTAAGTAATTGGTGATTCAACTTCTTTATCCTGGCCTCTAGAGCAGGCTATGTCTCAAAAGTATTGACACATTTAGTCTGGCTACAAATTACCCCTTTCTGCATCACATATCCAAGTCAACAAGACAGTTCAGGCTCATCAGTTCAGAAATCATAATGCAGTGTGTTATAAAAAAGCAAACAGACACAAAACAAGCTTGGTCGTAACATCATAAAGCAGACTAACCTCCCTTGATGTTGGCTTCCCTCTGAAGAATTCATGATTGAGTGAACTGTGGGGTGGATTGAAACGAGCTTGCAGAAAAACACATCCGTTAGCTATTGCTTCCAAAGGGGCAGGACCTTCGTAAGGAAAACCAAAGCCAATAAAGAGCTGTGGAAAGGAAATCCAGGCATTTAGCAATCTTTGGGAAATGTAGGCTATTCAAATATATTTATTTTCTCCTTCAGTTCCTTGCCTCAACCAGGGGGAGCACTCTTGTAAAACAGTTTTGACTGTTCCTCTCTCACCCATTCAGCAGAATGGAACTTATGACAAGAAGTCTTTGCTTGAACCTTTCATTGACATGTTTCCTATTGGCTGAGCAGTCTTCCTTTTTTTTTTTTGTATACTGTAGAACAAGCCATAGAATGTTTTTCCTATCACTGCCTGTAACTATTACCCTGTTCTAACTACAGGGTAAAATCTACTTACCTTCACTACCAGGTCACAAATGTGAGCACCTGCATGCACCTTCCGCACATGTGCAGACCATCAAAAATGGATGTGATGATGTCTGGTGGGTGAGCGGAGCCCACTACCGAGCGCAGCAGGAAAGGTAAGTAGAACAGTGAGGGGGGCGAATCCAACGTGCCATGCGATTTAGATTAGCCAGAAAGCAGGGAATCCTGCTTTCTGGCTAATATAAATTGTGTGTCACAGCTGATTGTCGGAAATACCGGTTCTCCCAAACTGGTAGCATTTTTTACTTGTGGTTCGGGTGAACCGTTAACTTTTTTTTTTACTAGCATTTCACCATCCTGTACTAATTTACACATATTAATAATTAGCTATTGAAGTTTAATTTTCTTCAATAGGCCAGATGTCAAATGATAAGTTTGCAAATGTCATCTTGTAATTTACTTTAGGCAGAGAAATGATGAACAGTGTGAAATTGAAAAGAACAAGTTTGTAATTTGGTTTCTTTATATTTTCTTTCCTAGTCCTCCTCGTGTTTTTTCATTTCTTTAATCCCTGCATTGAGAAGGCCTATACAATTAAACGGGGCTTCATTCACCCTTGTGGTCTCAGATTCCACACATGCAATTTCAAAAGGTTGCACTCGTGGAAAAAAAAGTGTACTATATACTGCAGCATGAGTGGGTTCCGGATTCACTCAGGGATGCACTTCGGGCTTGCATGCACTTGATGCGCACTATGCGCGCATGTGCAGTAGTGAAAAAACCAAGATGGTGGTGCCTATGGTGCTGCTGATCGAACTGGTTCGGGGGCGTGGGTGGCCGGGTTACTACCTACTTGGTCTGAACCCACCTCTGTACTGCAGTAATAACATGCCTTTTGAGCTATTAAGAGTTAGCCCTGTGCTTAACCCTTGGAGAAAGCTAAGTGTTTGGAACTACATCTAAGAGTGTGATCTCCCACGCACTTTCATAAGCATAAAGTGTTACATGATCCAACTTTGGGAGGGAAATGATGTGCAATGTCCTATGACTGATCTGTATCCTATCTTTCCTTCCTGAAAAATAAATGTTCCAAAGTTCTGTTTCATTTGTTCTGAGTGATCCTGTTTAGCTTTATTCTGGAGTATCATGAAAAACAAGCTGGATAATGAGAATAAGGCAATCTGGTCATCTACTGATAAAAGTTCTTAACAAATAGTGCTAGTGGACAGATGTCATTCCTGGAATGCAAACTACTGTATATTTGTGCCATAGTTTCCCATGGTTCCTGGAAAATAAAATCTCCCTTCTTAAACTATGTTTTCATTTCTCCAATCTTCATAGTTTGACCATAATTTAGAGTAATATTTCTCAACTTCCATGGTTGGCTGGAAAATTCTGGGAGTTGAAGACCACACATCTTAAAATTCCCCTGGTTTTGGAAACATTGGAGCAAAGACACAGGCTATCAAGTGTCTGATCCCTACTAGCAAATTAAGCATCTTGTCAAAGGATATTCTCTTCATTGATGTTTTTAATACTACTCCCCTGGTGTTTCCACTGTATTCTAGCTCTGCAATCCAGCAACGCAAGGCCATCTAGGTCCCCTTTCCCAAGGTTTTTTGTAGGTATGAATACATTCTCATAATTTGTTTCTGTGTTCATGCAGGGGGTTAAGCTTTTTCTGCCAAAGGGGGCTTTTAACCAGTTAAATGAACTAGCTAATTTAACAATTAACCAGTGGAATGGCTTGCTTTCAGAAGATGTGGATGCTCCATCATTGGGAAATTTTAAGAAGAGATTGGACAGCCGTTTATCTGAAATGGTATAGGGTTTCCTGCTCAAGCACGGGGTTGGACTAGAACACCTCCAAGACCCTTCCAACTGTTAATCTGTTATTCTTTAAGAGCTGCGGTGGCACAGTGGTTAGAATGCAGTACTGCAGGCTACTTCTGCTGCCTGCCGGGTGCCTGCGATTTGGCTGATCGAATCTCACCAGGCTCAAGGCTGACTCAGTCTTCAATCTTTCTGAGGTGGGTAAAATGAGGACCCAGATTTTTGGGGGCAATACATTGACTCTGTAAAACAATTTAGAGAGGGCTGTAAAGCACTGTGAAGCAGTGTATAAGCCTAAGTGCTATTGCTAAATACTAGCAATAGCAATAGCAGTAGACTTATATACCGCTTCATAGGCCTTTCAGGCCTCTCTAAGCGATTTACAGAGAGTCAGCATATTGCCCCCAACAATCTGGGTCCTCATTTTACCCACCTCGGAAGGATGGAAGGCTGAGTCAACCCTGAGCCGGTGAGATTTGAACCGCTGACCTGCTGATCTAGCAGTAGCCTGCAGTGCTGCATTTAACCACTGCGCCACCTTGGCTCTTATTCTTTCCTTTAGCATCCACACATTCCTCAGCTGGAGAACAGAATTATCTGACCAATACCTTGGCTTTTCTCAGCAGCTGCTGAAAGTCATGCTGGGGCAAAAGTCCATGATTCTTCACAAAAGCTGGAACCTCCGGTGGGCGTTGGGTTTCATAATAAACAGTGCCATGGATCTCCATGTACTTATTAAGGATGGCTAGAAACTTCTCTTTACCCTGGAAAGAAAGGAAAGGAAAGATGCTAGTCAGGGCCAGTTAAGATCAGCCTGAAATCCTGAATATTTTGCTCTCTATTTTTCTTCCTCCACAGGTTTTAGAGTTTCTTTGGGTGGCTTTTTTGAACTTGTGAGATGAAGTAGAGGAACTGTTGTTCTTCCTTTATCATATTTATGGTGTTTGAATACTATCGCAATCCAATCAGATCTAGGCAGTATTCAGATATTTTGCTGCTTAGATAACCTCCCTCTCTTTCCTAGCATGACTAAGTCCCATGGGGGTTCTTTATGAGACATTTCTTGGAATTTCATATAGAAAGATGTGATACAATACACTCAGCTCTAACTAAATCAAAAGCAAGAATGCCACCAGAGACAATTCGTGAGTCAGGCAGCTTAGAAATGTAATATATACATAGGCAAATTTTGATATATATATATTTCTCCTTTGGGGGTACAATATAATATCTTTTCTACCAAATCTAATATGAATAGCTAAAAGAAGAGCCAGTGTAAAATACATTTTCAGCAGTCGACTGCCAACTAAATTTGGGAGTAAGGATTCTGTAATGCTCACATTTTATTAAACTTACATACAGATTTTATTCAACTGTTAGTCTTCTGCTGAAGAAACATAGAATTGAGCAAATAAAATGCACTCCAAATTACATTTGTAGATCCACTAGGGCGGGAACAAAAGAATAAGCTGTGATTTGAGAATGCTGTTGCTTCAAAACCCCACCACAGCTATAAGTTGTCCGTGTTTAGAGACTCCCCTGTGAATGTGAGATAAAAATTCTGGCCTACCATACAAGGAATGTTATAAGCAGGGGTGGGATCCTACCGGTTTAGCAACTGGTTTGCTGAGTGTGTGCTTCAGGATGTGCACTAAGCATTTGTGCACAGTTCAGAGAATATTTACCTTCCGAATTGCTGTTTGGGAAGGAAAACAACTGAGGCATGGCAATCCTCTCTGCCATGTGACTCAGCTGAGAGGATAAAGGTAGGTAAAGTGCAAGGGCAGGCAAGTGGGCCCACTTACTCATGGGAGCGAACCAGTTCACTCCCAGCTGATCTTTGGAGTTACAGGTTTGCCCGAACCAGGTCCGAACCTGTAGACTCCCACCCCTGGTTATAAGGCAATGGATATTTTCCCTTCTATAAGATTTTTTTTTTAATGAACATGGTTGATTTAGCGCGCGCGTGCACACACACTCTCACACACACACACACACCATTTCAAAAACCAAAGTTTACTTTTTAATGAGAAGGTCCTAAAACAGATGAAATTTTCATTACCTCAGAATCAAACCTTCATTTCTGAGTGGAAGTTCACTCAATCCACTAAGCAGTGCAACTGGCCTTAGCTAATATTTAGAGTGAATGTCAATGTAAACATAATATTTTAAAAAACACACACTCTAGGTGTCTATAAAAACTGCTCTTTAGATTAAATTTAGATTAACAAGAGATCTGTGTAGTTTACTTCTGCACTTCATTTCTCCCCAAAGGGTGACTCTGCACCCCAGAATTCTCCTTTAACACTAAAGAATAGCCTTGACAAACTAAACACCCAGCCAATAATTCTAAGCACTTGAAAACTTGCTATGGATATTTTGTTTCTGGCATTTATTAGTTGATACTAATAAAATATTGCTTTAGTACAGAGTTTGGATGGTTTTTTTTTTTTTTTTTTTTGCTTGAAATGTTTGTGTGTCTGTGTGTACATCTAGGAGCACAAGCCCAAAAAATAAACACAGACATTTATTCTTAATGAGAGGAGCTTCCTGTAGGAGCTCTCTCTCTTTCTCTTTCGCTCTTTCTCTCTCATTCTAATTCTTCTGCATTCTCCCATCCTGTTAGAGAATGATTGTCTTTGATCAGTGTATGTATTTATTTATCCACGGGTTACTGAAAAGCCTCCCCAATTAAAAAAAAGTGTAAACCAGAGATATTAAAAACAGCAATTAAAAGCCTCGGTAAACAGTTCTATTTGGAAACATTCAAAGGGTACTTCTAGCAAATAGCACATTCAGTGCAAAGTTAAAGAGAAAAACAGGGTAAACCATTTATATGTTAGAAGGTGAGAGCCTCTTGAACACCTTGAGTGCAGGTAGAAAATGTAGTTGCTTCTATCTTGTTTAATTGCTTTATTGCAGGAAGAAAATAGACAGATTTAAAAAGATTTAAAAAAGAAGAAAAGTGGCCTCTTGCTGCCACAACCTGGCAAGTTTCCTTTTGGAGATCCAACATGCATTAGGTTGATTAATTTGGAACTCATCTCATGCTATCTTTAAATAATTGCACAAAGCCGATAAAGACTTCATTAACACTCTAACTAATGCATATGCTTGCAGATCAATATATGTTGCACAATATTCCCAAGCTCGGATCTTTTTTTCTGTGCCAGCATAAATTATACTCAAAAAAAGCAAATTCAGCTGTGGTCAGTACCAAATAGTACTCTGAACAGTACTCTTTTCATTCCCCTTTCCTTTCTTCAACTCTTCATCTACCTCAGCCTTAAAAGACCCAATTATTATGAGGAAAGAGCAAAGGTGTCAACATTCAATATGGTGGATCTGAAACATGTCAGCCCCTCAGCTTTACACAAATTCTTCTAATTAATGCTCATAAAGAAAGGAATGTCCCAGTATTGCTGATCAATTTATAGAATTCTTAACAGTCATGTGGTACAGAGATTGTGCTCAATTGCTCCCACTTCAAGAGACCAGATAGTACAAGGATGGTAAATCTTTTTTGGCTGCTGTGCCTAAAGCAGGGGGGTCATGCGCCAGCGTGCCATACCCATAATGCTATGCGCATGACACACACACACACACCGCCCTCCCTGTGAAGCCTGGGGAGGGCAAAAGCAGCCTCCCCCGAACACCCTCTGGAGGGCAAAAAACGGACCTACAGGGAACCCGGAAGTTTGGCAATGGTGACTTCTGGTTTGTCTATAGGACCAATTTTCACCCTCTGGAGCCTTCAGGGGCCTTCAGGAGGCTTTCCTGAAGGCTCCGGAGGGTGAAAAATGGACCTATGGACAAACCAGAAGTCACTTCCAGTTTTCTCATAGGACTGGTTTTTTTCCCTCCGGAGTCTTCAGGGAAGCCTCCTGAAGACTTCGGAGATCAAAAACCAGCCCTATGGACAAATTGGAAGTCACCATTCCTGAACTTCCAGGTTCCCCGATTTTCAACCTCCGGAGCCTTCAGGGGCCCTCAGGAGGCTTCCCTGAATGCTCCAAAGGGTGAAAAATGGCCCTACGGCCAAACCGGAAGTGTCTGAAGGGCCATTTTTCACCCTCTGGAGTCTTCAGGGAAGCCTCTAGAAGGCGAAAAATGGCCTCAAAAGAAGGCTGAAGCCAGCTGACAGGGCAATGCCTCACGTGCCCTGACAAACGGCTCCTCATGCCATAGGTTCACCATCACAGAGATAGTGGGTCTTAGGAATTTCAAATATCAGCATTAATCTAATTTCTATCTCCTGAAGCACATCATATACAGGTAGTCTTCAACCTATGACCATAATTAAGCCCCAAATTTCTGTTGCTAAGCAAGATATTTGTTAAGTGAGTTTTGCGACATTTTACAACCTTTCTTGCCACAGCTGTTAACTGTTTAACAGCTCTGCAAGGGTGATGCAGTGCAGGGTTATTGACCGAATATAGCTTTCCCATTGATTTTTCTCATCAGAAGGTTGCAAAAAGTGATCAAATAAACTCAGGATGTTGCAGCTGTGATAAATATGAACCAGTTGCCAAGTGTCTGAAATTTGATCACAAATGACCATGGGGATGCTGCAATGGTCATGTGTGAAAAATAGTCATAAATCACTTTTTTCAGTGCCATTGTCACCTTGAACAGTCACTAAACAAATGGTTTTCAGTTGAAGACTATCTGTATCAGCTTTTTTGAAACAGTGAATCCAAGTGAATAGGCCACAGAGTGCAGAAAGAGCAGGGCTGTCAAACTCCCGGCCCGTGGGCCAGATGTGTCACACGCTGGCCACACCCATGCCCAGTTTAGCAAAGGGGGGAAGTGCCAATATGTCATGTGACATCACCATGACTATGTGAGTTTGACACCCCTGAGCTAGAGCTACGCATACTAGCAGTTGGGAATGTTTTGGGAAACCCAGATATTTATTTCTGGATTCTATGAACTCTTTAGCTTCCTTGGAGCCTATGAGGACTCAAATTAGGAAAAGAAATGAGGCTACCTGGCTGCCTACTTTTTCTCTGTTCAGACACTTTTCCCACCCAGTTTCAAAAATGGATCAGTGGTGGGATTCAAATAATTTAGCAACCGGTTCTCTGCCCTAATGACCAGCTGGGTAGGCGTGGCTCGGTGTGGCCAACTCAATGTCACGCACGTTGATGGGCGCTTCACCTTAGCTGTTACAATGTAATAAGGGTTAACCAGAGAGGCAGTTTCTGTAAGCAGGGCAATAAAGATTAGGCTAGAAACAACACCAGAATGTTTCCTTCCCGCCTTCCTTACAGGATTAGCCCTGTAAAGTGGGAAAAAACACAAAATGAAATATCTTCCAACAACCGGTTCTTCCAACTGCTTAGAAAGTTAACAACCGGTTCTCCCAAATAGGTGCGAACTGGCTGAATCCCACCACTGAAATGGATGTATAAACTCTGAAAAGAGTTGAGGGACATTTCCATCAGAGCCTGCAAAGCCAATATTGACAATCTAATTTCCAGATTTTCTTTTTTACATCCAAGCAAATAATTGAAAGGAAAACAAAAGTGGGGGAGGCACCTTTATTATTTCTTCTTGTCAAAAATTAGGCCAGTACCATCAAGTTGCTACTGGTCTTCTTTTGGCTGACATAATTAATAATGATTGGCAAGAAAAGAAGCCTTCTGCCAAACAAGGAATGAGATTTACTTTATAGCAACTGAGCCTCTGTGGCGGTGTCACTGCAGGCTCCACCCTGCAGCTTCATCATGATGAAGGCAAAAGGAAGGGGCTTGCCGTATGATGTCACTTCAGGGCAGGGCTTGCCACTCCTTGCTCTGCTTTGTTACAGATCCACTTGCGTCCCTCCCAGCTGTGCAAGATGCCTTAGATGTTGTTTCAAAATGTGTTTTTGAGTATGCAGAGGCACAAATGTGTTGGTGCTTTTTAAAGGCAACTGTGTCTTTTCTCAGTATCATAATGCTGTTCTGCCCACATGTGTGATGTGCTTCCTTTCCTCAGGCAACTTTTCCCTCAGATTCCCCAAAGTTTCAACAATGGGTTAATCCTGGTTTAAAATTCTACCTCTAGTATTTCTGGCCATGAAACAGACACTAGGCTTGCCACTGGACCTTATAGCGGGGGCATAGTAACGTTTTAGCATAGATCAGGGGTGTCAAACTCTAGGCCTGCAGGCCGGCCTCAGCCCACAATGTGGTCAGATAAAGCCCATGGGGGCCTCCTGGTCTACCCAGTGCAAAGAGGAAAGATCAAGCCAGTGTGGCTTCGGCCCAGACTACCCAATGCGAAGAGGAAACATACCAGCAATTTGGGGAGTGGCGTCAAGCTGACTACGCCCACCCAGTTGGCCACACCCACTCAGTTGGCCACACCCATCCAGTCAGCCACATTCGGCCAGCCCCCTGAGGTCAACCACAGCCCTGATGTGGCCCTCAATGAAATTGAGTTTGACACCACTGGCATAAATTCTACAGATGGATGTTTGATGATGTCTGATTCTACAGAGGGATGTTTGAATAAAATTGATCAGAAGAATATGTGTGTGTGTGTGTGTGTGTGTGTGTGTGTGTATGTATCATCATATATTATATATCGTTTTGGCGAGGTCTCACTCACCATCCTCAGGCTGGTGTTTTTGGCTTAAAGTATGGCCGGAGCTGCCGTCTTTCTATAAATATTGCTGGAGGTGTGTGGAGTGCTGGCTTTGTTTCAGTAAGTGGATTGGTTGGATGTGTGGCTGTATCACAATTGGTAGATTGGTGCTGATTGGTGCTGGCTGTGGGTCCATTGTTGTTTTGTGTTGTAACGGCCTGGGTAGTGGGTGGGGCTCATTTGTTTACCAGGGCTGGTTTCCAGATGTCTGGTAGGCAGGAGGTATCATCACATTTATTCATGTTGTGGGGGTGTTTCTCTATTTCAATAGCTTCCATAATTATTCTCTTGTTGAAGTGTTCAGTTCTGAAGATTAACCTGGTTCCTTCAAAATTAATTTCATGTCCTGTAGCTTTAAAGTGCTGGAAAAGGGAGGAAGTTTTTTCTTTTTTTCTTACCGTGTTCTTGTGTTCTGTGATGTGTGCATTTATTCTCCTGTTCGTTTGTCCTATGTATGTTGCAGGGCAGATTTTGCATGGTATTTCGTAGACTCCTTGGTTTTCTAGCTGGATTTTGTCTTTGGGGTTTCTTAAAATGTTGGCTATTTTTTGGTCAGTGTTGAAGGCTGTCTTGATATTGTGTTTGTGGAGAATTTTGCTGAGAATTTCCATAGTGTTTCCATAGCCACTATGGAAATAGAAGCAAACAACCAACTTCCCCTTCTGGACATCCTAATCTACCAAAACCCAATGGCTCCCTAGGACACACCATCTACTGGAAAAAAAACACACACCAACCACTACTTAAACACACAATCCCATCACCACCCTGCATAGATCAACTATGTAGCCAAGACCATCATCTCCAGAACCAAACACCTAGCCGACAAAGACCACCTGAAAACTGAATTACATACTCTCACAAATGTATTAATCTCCAACGGATTCCAAAGAAAAAGAATTACTAACCTAATCCAAAGAGAGACTCCCCCCAAAAACTAAGTCACAGAACAGGACAACGGCATCGCCCTCCTCCCTTACATCAAAGGCACCATGGATAAAATCAGCAAAATTACAAGTACAATATCAAGACAGCCTTCAGCACTGACCAAATCCCCACAACATGAATAAACGTGATGATACCTCCCGCCTACCAGACATCTGGAAACCAGCCCTAGTCAACAAACAAGCCCCACCCACCACCCAGGTCGTTACAACATAAAACAACAACGGACCCACAGCCAGCACCTCAGCCACACAGGGTGATACGAAACAGCCGACCAATCTACAAACATCAACTCCATCTACCAATCAGGATGCAACTACACAGCCAATCAACCCACTTATAGCAATAAAGCCAGCACTCAACACCCCCCACCAAAATTTATAAAAAGATGGCAGCTCTGACCACGCTTTACTTGCACAAGCACGAAGCCAAAAACAACAGCCTGAAGATGGTAGTGGGACCTCACTGAAACGTTGCCAAGACAATCTCAATCTTACATGGGAAAAGACCCAAATACAACAAGACCAGCATATATATAACAAGAATACAACAAGACCATATATATTGATGATGCTATGTAGTTAGGGTAATGAAACATCTGCAAGAAAACAAGCAAGCTCAGAGAGCACCAAGGACCTCTCATATATAAATTATATGAGTCAAATATTTATTCCTACATATCAACAAAGGGAAACCATTTGATAGCAGATATGTATTTATCGTTAAGTTGCTTTATTTGTTTCATGTTCGATATGCATGGAAATGAGCAGGACAGTCAAAATATGTGCTGCACATTTGGTTAGAGTCATAAATATGGTGGGAAAAGAGAAAGAATTTTCTCCAAAGAAGTCTGCAGTCTCGCTTTGTGGGTGATGCTCTTCACTGCCTCTTAATAGAGCTTTCTAGATATTTCAGAAAGGAGCAATTGCAGACCAAGGCATAACTGATTTTTCCAATTGTGGAGGGACCTGATTTTCAGAGAGAAATTATCTCTGCCAGTGTGTGTGGATAAAAAGAAAAACCCTTTCTCTTAAAAATTCACTATGCACACTTTGATTTTGCCTAGGGAAGAAATAATTGTTTTCTCCAAAAAATGGAACAGTAGTCACAGGAGGGAAGATAACGCTTTTCATAGATATGCAAAGTAGACACCAGCAGCAAATGAGAGGAAGCAACATGAAGAAAAAGAGAACTTGCCATCTCTGTGTCCTTTATAAAGAATGTACGTATGTCTGTTGAGCAAATGCCATTTGTACCAAAGCAATCAGAACAAAATGATTTGTCTTGCTTAAAAAAACCAGATGAATGTCACTTTAAAGAATTATCCAAAATCTCACTTTGTAATAATTCATATTAAACTCCATTTTGAAAATGGTTATTTAAATGCATATAATCTACATATGAAAAGCATTACAGCGTTATTTGTTCTGCTATAATACATTACACACACACACACACACACACACACACACACACAATTTGTGACTTACTGTACCTGTAACTGGAAATCCATGTTGGCACATAGAGAGAAGCAAGAAGAGGTAAGATTGACTTCCTGTGTATAAAAGACAACAAACTAAAATGCTCCAAGATGGTGAAATACAAGTTATATGACCACGTAAAGAGCTTTGGTGGATCAGAACAGTCATTCATCAAATCTAACTTCCCCCAGCCTGGTGGTCACCAAACAAGCTGAATTTATAGTCAACCCATAGCAAATTCTTCTTCATTCTTGAAAAGGCCAGCAACATAGCTGTCATCACTCTTCCCCTGGAAAAAAATATTCTCCAAATAAAATAAAAAACAGAACCAATGCTATGAATGTTTTAGATGACTTATGTTTGAAGAGGTCAGCTTGAACGATCAAACATGGAACACAGAACTCATAAAGGTTGTGATTAATTTAGAATCTGATCTCGATTTATAGCATTAATGCTGGAAAATATGTGCTATGGTCAGTTGACCTGTATGGCTTGTCTTCTTATAGGAGAATTGAAATAATTTGATGTCATAAATAAATAAAGCAAACAAGCAAGCTTTGATTGCTGGTCTGTATCCTCAAGATATGAGCTTTGTAGCTTGAAGTCAGACCAATCATGATGTCAGACCTGCCATCTTTTCTTTTTAGGTTTCAGGCCTGCCACACTTTCAACTATTCATTTTCTATTGTGGGAAAATGGGAGGGGGGGTTATACGGAGTTGGGTGATATGTAGCCATAATAACATTCTTTCTTAGAAAGCCAAGGTCATCCTTTGTCTCTGCACCTTGCCGGAACTGGAAGGGTGGAAACTGCCAGCATAGCAGTGTACGATTGGACCATGTGATGGACTTGTGCGTGAGGGGGCAGGGTCTTGAATTTTCAACTGGATGGGAAAACCTGGAAGCTTTCAAATTCGGGTTTTACCAGATGTGCCAACATGGCTCTTTTAATAAATTGGAATTTTGAGGAATCCTTTGCATCAGACTCTGATTTACTTTTGGATGCTATTTGGAACCCAGACAAATGACTTTTTTCTCTCAATTCTACCCTCCATACCATACTGTACAATCAGGTTTTTGAAGGAGTGGATCCCCCATACAGTAGTTGATTGAAGGATTCTGGGAAAATCTTTTGGTTGCAGATTCAGAATCCTGTCCAAATAGTGCTTCTATTGAAAATTCACATGAAATTAACCCTAGGTACAGCTTTTTAACAGTTGATTTGGGGTTGTCTTGAATGTCAGTTTTTCTTCTCCTGGGCAAAATTCTCATTGAATGTCACCATAGCTTAAAACTTCCACCTGCTTTCCTATGACATTTATAAATGTCCCTGGGGCCATTATTAACATTAAGTAGTGCAAAGAATAAAAAATTAAGATAAACAAAGATTAAGGTCTGGACCGTCACAAAATCGATCTAATAGTTATAGTTTTCCCAGGTCAAATTAAAAATTCAAAGAACTCAACAGGGAGTGAAACTATGCAACTACATTTGGTATGAAAAAAGAGACTTGTGGATTCTGCACTCATAATTGGGCAGAATTAGCATGCAAGATGTGGTGTCTGAAGATGAGATGCTCTAGAAAGAGGTTCCCAAATTCTGCAGGACTGCAACACTTAAAATGGCACATACATGTATGTGGTTCTCCCCATCCCCACCCTCAATTAAACAAATAACTTCATTGGTGTAGGGTTAAGCAGGATATAAACATATCACTCTTAATCATTAATACGAAGGGCATTTTAAACTTCATTTAGTAACTGCCCTTCAAGGTTTGGATAGATAAAATCAGGAGCAAAACTCAGACCCAATTTTGACCCTGCTACTCCTTTGCCTATGGAAGCTGGATCAGGCTGGGGAAAGTGTATAAATTCACTATATAGGTTGAATCCCAATTTGAGGAAGTAAAGGATACATTCCTTATTTCACAAGTTCTTTGAGCTTATATCTAATGCACCCCAAAGGCATAAAAGGCATTTCAAACAGTGGTGAGGGATGAATGAGTTTCATTATTTATATGGTTGGGATGAAGTTCTTGTGTAGGCAACCCACCTTCCAAATGCTGGCTTCCTTCCCATAGACAACTGCCATATTGTTGGCCTTGTTGGATTTAATAAACTGCTTCTCAGTCACATTGAGCTCTTCTGACACAAACCCCATGAAAGAATTATCTGGTGTATGAGCTGTGGAGGAATAACATAATATGTTACTGTAACAGTGGAAATCTTCATCTCTCTCCCCTGAATAATACAATCTACCACACCTCCAATGAAATAACATTCCATTTCATTGGAACAGTATATACTTTGTAGAAGCTACATTGAATGTTGTGCTCACCCTAGATCAGGGGTATTTAATCTTGGCAACTTTGAGACCTGTGGACTTCAACCAGCGATGGTCCTGGCTTGAGAATTTTGGGAGTTGCAGAATCTTAAAGTTGCCAAAGTTGGACACCCCTGCCCTAGAGTTTCTACAATTTTTTTGATACTTTTATGTGTCATACCATGAAATATGGGATCATAAACATCATCAACATCAGAAGGGATCTTGGAGGTCTTCTAGTCCAACCCCCTGCTCAAGCAGAAGACCCTAGGGTCTATGCCATTTCAGGCAAATGGATGTCCAGACTCTTCTTAAAATCCTCCTGTAATGGAGCACCCACAACTTCTGAAGGCAAGCCATTACACTGGTTGATTATTCTCAGTATCAGGAAATTTCTCCTTAGTTCTAGGTTGATCCATTATATACTACCAATCCTCTGGTTAGCCACAAGAGAGGTGCTTTGTTAGTTTAGAAATCAAATACCCTTATTTTAAAAATGAATCTACTGATATATTTCACACCTTTCTTATCAGATACTTTTAATTCTGTTATAGAATATCCACTATTTTTGTTCATTAAACAAAATGCAATAGCTACAATAGCTGAATGAGCTGTCTGACAATTTTTAAAAACAAAGAGTCAGTCCTGGGGAAAAAAATGTTACTTTTATATAACAATTTATTTTGGCTCATAATTTGTACTTGGTATAACTGTTTAAAAAGGTGATTATAAACTTGGCTGGCCATACTAATTCTTATTATTGTTTGGAAAGTTTTCAAAGCTTTGATGATTTGGGCACACTTGATGACTTGTATTGATGCTAAAGTTGTATTTTTCCAAAATTCAAATGTTTGGGTAATTGAATTATTTTAGAACTGAAACACGTTGCAGGATTAATTCAACAAACTGCTATAGTTTGCAGTTTATAAGGTCAATTCAACTTCTGGTTCCGTGAGTAAAGGTTCATCCAAAATAACAATATGATCAAATAATTAATGGTAATTTCTTAAAACTAAGTACTATCTGCTATTAATTCTGTTCCTGGATCAGTGATTCATCAGATTTTCATGAACATCCCATATTTATTGGGAGAAAATAAAAGAGGAATAAAAGAAAGTGCAACAATACTAGCTTTGGAGAAAGGGAACAATGATAGAGTATGTTTAATTCTCAGTGCATTTTGTAGACTATGTGCCAAAATATCACATGGACTTCCAGATGTCAGATTTCATCTGCTCTAATAGTAAGGAATCATAGAAGCTGCAGTCCATTGACATCTGGAGAGCTATAGGCTGCTCATTCCAATCTTGAGTATGTATATATGCATGCTCACAACTTGGTTTGTGCAATTAGGAACATTCTTTCTCCTGAATTCAAGCCATTTATACAATATGTGATCCCAGCCATTTGTACAGTTTGTGTGCTTGTGTCCCAGTCACATATATAGTTTCTGTGAACATATATACAGTCAATCCCAAAGGTGCTTTTTGAAAAGGCAATTGGACTTTCTTTGTTTTGCCTTGGAGGCGTTTCCTTGAGGAACTGAAGATGCTTCTTGGATGAGAAGCAAAAGTCTTCAAGGGAAAAGCAAGAAAGTCCAGTTGCCTTTTGAAAAAGCTGCTTTGGGACAACCATGACCAGGCTGACTGAGAATCTCCATAGACATATATACAGCCTGTTGTTAACACTACTAACAGAATATAATGGCTGAAGAGAAAACAGAACCATTACGGAACCATTTCCTGAGGATCAACCTAGAGTCATTCCAAAACAAAACCTAGAAATAACCCTTTTGTCTTCTTCTCAATCAGGACAGTTTGCTGTAACCATATTTACTAATGGCTGCAAAATAAAATTGAGGGATCCCTGTACACTTTCTAATGTTGCTGAACTACCTCCAAACATTAGCCAGGTGTGCAGGCACTTCTGATATTCAGCAACATCTGAAAAGCAACAACCTCTGTTTCATCAACTATAAATGCCCTGCTCGCTAATTCATATTTTGAAAATCAAAAGAATCATTATGCTAAATTTACACATATTTTAATACCATTATTTTGTCTATACATTTTTAACCACCACTAATTCTGAGTCTGGCTTTGCTTTGACTGCCTCTTGACAGGAAAAAGAAGCACCAACCAGCATCTTCCTTGGTCTGCTTGCTTTCCCAGCATGTTGTCAAACTCAACAAAGAATTCATTCTTATCCTCTTTGCATGCTGTATTTCTTTTAAGAGATGGCAGGAAAGATCCACTGCTTCTTTTGCAATGCATTTAAATATATGCTAGAGCCAACCATAGAGAATGGCCTTTCTGAATAGTGGTTAACAATGCCAGAACCTTTATTAGAAAACACACTTTGTTTATTTAGAGATAATTCTTAATTCTCTGATAAAATCTTCCCATGAGCATATCCCTGACATAATATTACAAGCAAGAAAATTGTTATGAGATGATTACTGCTAAATGTCACCCTCAACCAATATATATTATTAGAGGAATTAGAATAGTGAGAGTTTTGGAATGATTGGGAGGACAGAAATTTCACTCTTTAAGAGTCACTCTTAAAATTCACTCTTGTTCACTTGGCAAGGGCATCCCAAAGGGTCAGAAGAGACAAAACAGGGGCAGTAACCAAACCTCTACCCTTTGTTTATGGGTATTGCATGGGGACATCCTTTCATTGGGAGATCCTGGGCTCATCTTCTCTCTCAGCCTGCATCATAAATTTATTATGAGGATAAAAGGGGATACAAAGAAAACCTGTGCTCTTTGCTAAAAGTGTATGCATAAAACATTTGTATACGATTGAAACTCTTGTGTCTGTAACTTTAACTGAGAAAAACAGTGTATCATAAGGCAACAATTTTTGAACCAAGATATCAAATGGGCTAATTTATGGAATCCATCCATGGAATCCACAACTCCTGTGGGATTGAAATTTGATAAATTTGTAGTTGCTTCTGTGCTGCCACACTGTTGCCCAGAGATTCAGTAGCCCGTCCTGCTCTAGCACTCTGGAGACCAGAGTGCTGCCTCTTCCTTGGCTGCTGGAGATCAAGTAAACTCATCCCACTCTAACCCTTTGGAGGCCAGGTAGACCAATCCCACTATGATCTAAGGAAAGGCAATCAGCCACAGGAAAGTTGTCAAGAAGTTGAAAATCGTTGTTACTGCCACTGCTTTTTTGCCTTTGGTCATTCTGGTTCTCTGTTTTGGTAAGAAAATATCTTTGAAACAATGACCCAACGGATCATAGGTTGTCTATTTTACAAATAAAATAGTAATATGGGATAAATCTGTCCTAACTGGAGCTAAATTGAGAATGTCATATTGTCAGTGGGAAACCCACAGATATGTCTAGCAGATCTCAAAGCTAACAAATAGGGCAAAGAAATCTATTTTGACTATAAGAGATTACCTGTGAAGCTAAGAATGAGTTAATCTCACTACAAAAAACTTTTCATTTCTAACCAATACATTGCTGATGCTCACCTCACTGATTTCCAGGGACCTGGCAACAATGAAGTCACCCGTCCTTAACTAAAACTAGAGGTACAGTCTTCAGGCCGCCCATAGCTGGCCTTCTTCCAAGAAACCTGCCTGCTTCTAACAATGATTTCTGGTTGTTGTCATTCCCCCACCCCATCTGTCTTTAACCTTCCAGTTGGAACTGTGTATTTTCCCACCCGCCTCTTCTGATAATTTATCATGTCTGCAGGGAATTCTGAGACCGATTCTGTGCAATAGAATATATCAAAGGAGGGAGCATAAGAAATCTAATATGATGCCGATCTATAAAAGCCCATTTGTTCCATTTCTCATTTGATCCTTAGATTGTTTTGACCACAACATCACATTCCTCTGTTACTGCTTCAATTGTTTCTAGCTAGGTGACAAATGATTGGTTATTTTGGAGAGAGAGAGAGAGAGAGAGAAAGAGAGGGAGAGAGAGAGAGAGACTTGCATGGGAATCATGCAGTGTCAGTCAAAACTCTTTCATTCAAACTATGCTGAGGAAAAAGGTAGATGCTGGGGTAGCCTGAAAACATAATTAACAGAACAGTAGGAGTGGGTAGTTAAAAACTAAAGTGAAAGCTAATTAAAATGGCAGGCCCCATTAAGCCAACTTATCATTGGGATATCATTGTCAAGGTTAAGGTCAGGTTGAATCAGCAAATTTGCCTATTGGGGCCCTTGGGAAATCAGCACAAGTTGCGGAATATCTTAACACAACAAGAGGTATCCCATGGAAAAAGATGTTTTTAGTTTTTATATTCGTGGTCCCTTTGGGAGTTTAGCATTTTTCACAGCTTCAACTTCTAGTTTCCAGAAAGAAATGTCAATCAGTCAACCTGATGCAAATTACTGGTTCAAAAATGTGATCAGATTTGGGCTGCCACAAAATCAGGGCCATCACTAGATGACAGAAAAATATTAGAATTATATGCATCTTTTAACTGCTTTCATGGGATCATCTGTGCAGCCCAGATCTAGTTTCCCCTGGTTCAATCAGCTGTGGTGAAAAAAAAAGGATCTGACCCATTACAGATTGATTACCTGGTCAGATAACGAGATCAGTAATTGATTGCTCAAAGTATAATCACCAAGCTTGTCTTAGAGCAAACAATGTTTTGAAGATGTGACTATGCTGAAACAAGAAGGACACACTAAAAGAGCTCAGATAATACATTTTTCTTTCCTTTATGGGTGTCCACTCCTCAAAAAGCAGAAATAAGAGAGAGGCTTACAAAGCACAGGTCTGGCACATAGGACAGACAGACAGCTCTGAAGCTTACAGAATTGGTGAGCCTCAACTCCAGGGGAGGAAAAACCAAGAGGATTTTTTTTGAGAAACTTGAACATGCCCAAAGAGCAACAAATTGTTCAACAAAGAACTACTTTTTTCCCCCATTGGAGACCTTCATACATTACTACTCTTATCTCAAGCTCCATGACCTTCACAGGACAGGACAGGATATAATGGAGCGACTCTCCATCACCTATTTCTTGCTATCTTATCTCTGATGAACCCTATTTGAAGCACTTCAGTTGAAGCCCCCCCCCCCACCACCACCACCCCAGGTTCATTCAGTCAGCTTCAAGTTGGTGAAAAAAGGAAGAACAACTCCCAAAGAATGTAAAAATTGAACAGGTCTTTTCTTCTTTCATGTAAGTGATTCATTGCTTGAGAGGAATGAATAGCGCATTGAATAGTGTTTAGATAGTGATCCATGCTTCATATAACTAGTCAATAGCAATGTTCAGCATTTTGGACCAGCTGAAGGATCCCAACACATTTCAAAAGGGACTTCAGACTGAACATAGTGGAGGAGGTTTGTTTTTTGGGTTCTTCACCTAAGCTTCCTGGAGATTTCTGTATTTCCACTCTGGAAACCTAGGAAGGTTCTTATCTTGTTATCCCACACCTCATGGTAACCACAATGAACATAAAAAATCACTTACGAAACATTGTCATGAACTGTTTAGGATGGAGGTTCCAATAGCCCCAGTTTGTTCGATATCCATGCAGAGTGGCATATTCCTCATGATTGTATGCAGGTTCAGTCCCAAAAGTATCGATTACTCGAACACGACATCTGTGTAAGGAAATAAGGGGGGGGCATAATAGTGACATCTTTGAAAGTCATGCTTTCTACTGCTTAAGTGGAAGAGTCCTATTATGGGATTTGGGAATCCTGTGATCTTCAAGGACTATTACAAACTTATTGCGCTAGGGACCTGTTTATTTGTTTGCTTGTTTCTTAGATGTATATCCTGCTTTTTGTTCAAAGGCTGCACTTACTATTCCTGCTTTCCATTGGTCCTCACAATAGTAACCAATAGGTGGCAGAAAGAAAGTGGTGCAAACATACCTAGTGAATTTCCATGGTTGAGGAGTACTCCAAACCTGGGTCTCTCCAATGCCAATCTAGCACCTTAACCACTATAACATACTAGCTCAATATTAGATTTGTGTCCAAGAATAGCCTTATTAGTCAGGCACTGAGGAAATGCAATGTTGGAAACAGAAGAATGCACACCCAGTGCTCTGCACAACTTCTCTTAGCACAAAGCAGAACCAACAGCCCTTAGGCTTATATAGCACTTCACAGTGCTTTACAGCTCTCTCTAAAGAGTTTACAGAGTCAGCATGATACCCACAACAACCTGGGTCATTTTACCCACCTCAGAAGGATGGAAGGCCAAATCAACCTTGAGCTGGTCAGGATTGAACTTCTGGTAGTTGGCATCAGCCATCAGAGTAATACATGTTATGCCCACATACTTTTTTTCCATTGATTCAATGAATCATGAAAGAATGAATGGGATCTGTTCTTTTTTTTTTAATGAGCATTTTAAAAAACAAACTTTTACAAATATTTACTTCCCTCCCCCCACCCTCCCCCCCAAACCTCTCCCAAACCTCCCCCAACCCAGAACCAATACAGGGTATAAATCTTTAACAAAACCAATCTAAAATACACTTTAAAAAAAAACCCAAAAACATAGTTAATAACATCTTTCAATTGAGCTTTAGCTCCTCCTTGCTGGACTAACTCTAGACAATTTATAATTCCTGGTCTCTAATCATAAGCTATCTGGAATTTCTTAGTCCCATATTTGTTTTGAGTATAGTCAATCCATGTTTTCCACTCCAATTTGTAACTCTCGTTTGAATGGTCCTTAAGTTATGCAGATATTTTGGCCTTCTCGGCTAGGTTTGTTACTTTCAATGTCCATTCTTGAATAGCAGGCAAATCTTCCTTCTTCCAGTATTACACCACCAACAATCTAGCTGCAGTTATTAAGTGCAAAATCAGATTAATCTCTACAACTGTACAATCAGTAATTATACCTAACAAAAATAACTGAGGGGTAAACTTTATCCTTTTTAAAAGAACATTTTACATAATCCACCATATTTTTATCCAAAATGCTTTAACCTTTTTGCAAGTCCACCATATGTGAAAATATGTAGCGTCCACACAATCACATGTCCAGCATTTAGGTTGTAAATTTGGATACATAGAAGCCAATTTTTTAGGATCTAAATGCCATCTATTAAACATCTTATAAAAGTTTTCTCTCAAGTTTTGGGCTTGTGTAAATTTTACATTTCTTATCCAAATCTTTTCCCATGTATCCAACATTATTGGTTCTTCAACATTTTGAGCCCATTTTATCATACAGTCTTTAACTAATTCTGTTTCCGAGTCCATTTCTATTAATACATTATATAATCCCTTTATATGCATTAGACTTTGATCTGTAATTTGTTTAAGTAAATTATCCTTGACTTGCATAAAGCCAATTTTTTGATCTATTTTCCATCTGGCCTGTAACTGCCCATACTGAAACCATGTTTGAATTACCTTTTCCTCTTTTAGTACATCCAAGGGTTTTAATTGTGGTACACCTCTTTCTAAGGTAAGAAGCTGTCTGTTAGTAGTTACATCCTATTTTTGTACTATGTTCATATTTTCTATTGTGTGTCTGGGAATTGCCCACATGGGTATCTTATCATTTAGTTTGTATTGATATTTTTTCCAGACCCGCAGTAGAGCATTCCTTAAAATATGACTTTTGAAATTCTTGTCCACCTTTTTGTTATATAGCAGATAAGCATGCCAACCATATACCAAATCATGCCCTTCAATATTAAGTATTCTATCATGTTAAGTTAATCCAGTCACTAATTACAGATAAAACTACTGCTTCATAATATAGTTGTAAATTGGGTAATTTCAAGCCTCCTCTCTCACGCACATCTTGCATTATTTTTAGTTTTACTCTCGGCTTCTTCCCTGCCCATACAAATTTATTAATGCTCTTCTGCCATTCTAGCAGGCTCACATCTTTTTTGAGTATTGGTAACGTTTGAAAAAGAAATAAAAATTTAGGTAGAATATTCATTTTCACTGCTGCTATTCTTCCCAGCAAAGATAACTGTCGTTTCTCCCATTTTTCATCTCTGTCTGTATACTATGCCATAGTGGTTCGTAATTGTACTTGTATAACTTCCCATTTGAGGTTGAAATATAAACTCCTAAATATTTGACTTTTTTAACTATTTCACATCCTGTCATTCCTTCTAGTTCATCCCTTTGTTTAGTGTTCATATTTGTAACTAGTATCTTTGTTTCTCCTAAGTTTATTTTAAATCCTGACACTTGGCCATATTGATTGATCATATTCATTAAAACCTTACTAGATTCCTGTGGTTGGGTTAATGTTATAACCAAATCATCCGCAAACACCCATACTCGATATTCTTGCTGCCTAATCTTGATTCCTTGTAAGTCCTCTGAACCCCGTATTTTATTCAACAATAGTTCCAAAGTTATGATAAACAATAATGGGGATAAGGGACAACCCTGCCTTGTACTTTTCTCAATTTTAAATGAATCTGTTAGACTTCCATTAACTATGATTTGAGCTGTTTGTTCCTGATATATTGCTTTAATTGATTGTAAAAAGTGCTCTCCTATTTGCATTTTTTGCAATATTTTCAGCAGGAATTGCCAATTCACTCGATCAAAGGCTTTCTCAGCATCTAAAAATATAAGTGCAGCAGGGATTTGGTTGTTCTTTCCCAGGTATTCTAATGTATTGACAATTAGTCTTACATTACTTCTCATTTGTCTCCCTTGAATAAAACCTGTTTGATCATTATGGATCAATTGCTGAATAACCAACATTAACCTATTCGCTAGTATTTTAGTAAAAATTTTATAATCTATATTGAATAATGATATAGGTCTATAATTTTTTGGTTGAGTAAAATCTTGATCTTCTTTAGGTATCAGGGATATGAATGCTGTCTTCCAAGATGGGGGTACCTTCCCTTCCACTTGATCTTATTAAATAATTCCTTAAGAGGTTCTACCATTTCTAATTGTAAATTTTTGTAATAAGCCACCGTCAAGCCAACTGTACCCGGTGCTTTCCCTGCATTTAGCTGTTTAATTACCTGGAGAATTTCCCCCGAAGTTATTGGTTGATTCAGCCTTTCCCTCTGCTCGTCTTTAACTATGGGTATTTTTTCTTTATCCAGGTATCTATCTATATCTAAGCCTTGAATTTTATCATTCGTGTACAATCCTATAAAGAATTCACGAAAGACTCTTTGAATCTCCTCCTGTTGGTACACTTCCTTCCCTTTATAATGTAATTTTGGTATATTGCGAGATTTCTGTTTTTTCCTAATCAAATATGCTAACCATCTACCAGATTTATTTGCATTACAGAAGGTGTTGTGTTTTGCATATAGCAAATTGGTAGCCACCTGGTCTGACATCAGCATATTAAATTGCTTTCTTAATAATGTGATTGTTTCTTTAATCTTTTTGTCTCCTGGTTTTAAGATTAACTCCTGGTCTCTCTTCCTAATTTCATCTTCAAGTTCAATTCTCTTTCCCCCCTGTTTGTGTCTATGTAATCTATTTAAATTTATCAAAACTCCTCTCATATATGCTTTTACTTGCATCCCATACCATTTCCATAGATGTACCCTTATTCATGTTGAAAAGAAAGTATTCTTTTAACAATTTTTTACATTCATTAATATTTTTCTCATATCTAAATAAATTTTCATTCAGTTTCCAAGGCCTTCTTGCTTGGATCCCAACTCCCAACTCCATCCAAACTGGGTTATGATCTGATAAGGCTCTGGAACATATCTTCGTCTTCTTTACCCTAGAAAGCAAATCATTGGTTGTTAGTATAAAGTCAATCCTAGAAAAGGATTGATATCTATCAGAAAAAAAGGTGAAGTCATATTCTTCTGCATTCCTTTCTCGCCAGATATCTCTCAATTCAAAATCATCTATCATGTCGAAAAAGGACTTAGATAGTTTTGCTCGCATTTGGGTATTTTGCCGGGAAGCCTTCTTATCTTTCTTGGTATCCATAACGCCATTCCAATCACCCAATAATATGCAGGATCTATAGTCCCAATGTACTAACTTAGCATGAAGCATTTTATAAAATTTGTCTTGTTGTAGATTGGGAGCATATATTCCCAATAGCAGTATCCTTTTCCCTTCTAATACCAGATCTATTGCAAAATATCTTCCATGGGAGTCTGCTTCAATTAATTCAGCTTTCATATCCTTTCTTAAGTAGATAACTATACCATTTTTCTTCTCTGTGACAGAAGCTATAAAGTGTTGTCCAAGTCTTGTATTAATCAAGTATTTTTGATCAGTTGATCTAATATGAGTCTCTTGCAAGCAAATTATGCCATTCTTGAATTGTTTAAGATAGTGGTTTATTTTCTTCCTTTTCTGTGGGGAATTTAAGCCATTAACGTTCCAAGTTAGGAACTTAGTTGTCATCTTTAGTTCCCGGAAGCTTTTTAAGAGCCATCTGAACATCCTGAAATTTAATCTTCAGCCTGGTTCCTCCCACTGCTTCTAGACTAAGACCTGTAGCTTCTGGAATGGTGGCATGTGTTTGTTGTGATTGTTGCTTTTTTAATTCTTGTTCCATTTGCCTGGTAATCACACAGGTTTGTCTTTGTTCCTTGGCTCCTTGTACCTCTGAGAGAGGAAGCTGATCCAACCTTGTTGATACTTGAGTGATTTGCTGTCTATCCTGTCCTTCTTGTTCTCTTTCTCTGGGTCCAGGAGGGGGGGATGTCCAGTCTTCAATATGTTATAGTAGAAATCTTGGGCCTTCCATACTGAATTAAGATGGTATCTTTGCCCCTGATAGGTGAGTGCAAGTCCGGCTGGCGTTTCCCATCTAAACAGTATCTGACAATTTTTAAGCTCTTCGACTAAAAAAGCATAGTCTTTTCTAGATCTCAACATTTTAGGTGGTATCTCCTTCAAAACAGTCACCTCCTGACCCCCAATTTGAAGCTTAGTTTTGTAAGACTCTTGCAGTATCGTATTCCTCATATGTCTAGTAGCAAAGTACACCACAATATCTCTTGGTAATTGCTTTCGTCTTGCAAGCCAGGAGTTGACACGATAAACCTTTTCAATTTGCCATACATAATTCCCTCCTGGTCTTCCCATCAGTTGGTCAAAGGCTTCAGAGAGAATCTGCTTCAGATTTTCTTGATTTTTCTCTGGAAGGCCCCTTCTCCTTAAAGCAAATTCCATTTGTCTATACTGTAACATTATAATTTCATTTTCTGCATCGCTAACCTTTTGTTGAACCACATCCATCTTCATTGCCAGATTAATATTAGAGTCACTAAGGTCTTCTAATCTGTCTTCAATTCCCGATACATAGTCAGAGAGGCAATTAAAAGCCACCAGGATATCATCTCTAATTCCTTGATTGCGAGTCATAAGCTCTTCAAACTGTTCTTTGTGAGCAGCAGATATCTCTTCCTTAATTTTAACTTCCATCGCAGCTGCATGATTTTTTAAGGCTTCAACTAATTCTTTCTGCAAAATTTCTCTGGTCAGAGGCTCCCCTGCAGAAGTAAGTGGGGGGAGTAATGACTGTAATTTAGTAGTGGGAGCTGCCAGTGCTTTTTGATGCATTGGGGGGGGGGAAACTTTTACTTAGAAGCCATTCCAGGTTTAATCTTCTTTAGCCAATTAGTAAGTCCAGGCAAGCCAATTATACAGCAATTGCTATTTAGTTTGATAATAAATCACTTCCTGATCTTTAAATGTTCTGAGCTCCGTAAGAATGTCATCAAAGCCTGACCCCTCCTACAAAGCTGCTCGCCGCCATTTTGTGTGTCTTTCAGCAAGTGATTGTCAGAAGGAATTCTTTAAAAATGAAGCTAAGGATTTATACATACAATTAGGAGTTCGCGAGTATTAGTTCAGCTCGTCTTGGAGTCAGCAATAAGTTAATCTTTGTGCTGAGTATGAGCGAAGGCCTTCGTTCTGCAGCAAAAGACAGAAGAAATTCTTGACGCAGAGGTACTATGCTACCGGGTGCCCTCCCTCCCTTCCCAGATTTATAGTCTGGGAGGGTTAGTTGGAGTTCTGCCCAAGCATAGTTTCTCGCCTTCTCCTTCTAACCCCGAAGAAGAGATAAACAAACTGCTAAACAGTTGATGAATGCTGTTTAGACAGTTTAACACAGCCAAGATTCCAGAGCTGTTAAAAACAACAACTCCTGTCAGGCCCCGCCCACTGGAAGCTTGAATGGGATCTGTTCTTGAAGATAGCTAAAAGCCTCTTTTTCTTGAGAAACCATATTCATGAATGTTAATAGGAGAAGCCAATATTGTTATGTAACAATAAGATTATAAGACCAGCATTGGCTTGTTTTTGGGTGCAATTCAAGGAGCTGGTTGCAATATTTAAAATCGCCTTCCATCCTTCCAAGATGCGTAAAATGAGGACCCAGATTGTTGGGAGCAATAGGCTGACTCTATAAATTGCTTTGAGAAGGCTGTAAAAGCACTGTGAAGTGGTATATAAGTCTAAGTGCTACGGCTATTGTTTGGGGCCTGGTTATCCACCAGACCAGTTCACTCTGAACAGAATCCATTTGCCTGAGGTATTCTACTCAGAAGGATTACTGACAGTCCTCACCAACCAAAAGTGGCAATGAGAGGAAACCTGGAGGTTAGCATTTTCTGAGATTTCCCCTTCTGTGAAAAGCCCCACCACCAGCTCTAAAGATCTCTCCTCCACCCTCACTCCTGATGCTCAGAAAGGCACTCAAAACTTGGATTTTCCAACATGAATTAGAAATAAGCCTCTGTGATGTGTAATCTGGTATAAAATAGCCCAAATGCTTTATGATTATGGGATGGAATTGTTACAGTTTGAATGATTATGTTACATTTTGATGTTTTTGGTATATGCTTATTGTATTATTGATAGATGCTTTGTATTTTGTGGCTTGTGAACTGCTTAGAATTGAGCTAATGGAACTAGCAACAAACAAATGTTAATGCAGACAAAGGAGAAGCTCTAAGACTCTCTTTTCCTTGAGAAACCATATTCACGAATTTTAAAAAATGTGCTTTTAAAACAGAGCTTGCAAAATGCAGAATAGCATGCAGCAAAGACAATCGGAGCCACTAGACTTCATGGAGCTTTTACTATTAAACTTGCCACTCCATTAATCTACAGTCAACTCCATGTATATTTTACACTTAAAAGCTTGTGCAGTGAACAATATCGGTCTGTAAACAGCTTCTGCAATCACATATTTCTTCAGAGAAGGAAGACAGCTGTTGGATCAAAAGAAAGTGTAAAGCGAAGGGCAGGGGAGAGAAAAGATCTCAAGCAATACCTCCCCCCCCCAAAAAAAGCACAAAGACCCTCTCACCACAAATCTGGATGGGTGACAGATTTCAGTTCCCATGGAAGTACATTAAAAATCAAAATGTTATATTAAAAATTATGTGCAATGGATGCTAGTTTGAATCACGGAATCTAGCCTGCATTATCTCTGTGTATGTACTGACAGTGCATCTATGTGTTTTTCTTCAATCTTCTCAATCTACTTCATAACTACATAGCCTCTAGTCCCCTAGAGTAATATTATGTCCTCCCAAACACCCTTAGAATGGATGGGAATTGTTTTGTCCCATTTAGGGAACTGTAAGGTAAATGTAAGGATCATTATTACGGTAGTGTCTTTCTCCATTAAAATTCCCCATTCAACCTCTCCCTCTAAACATAAAGTGAGCCAAGAACTAGATTCTACCCATTCTACTGATGTTTGAATTCATTCACCCAATTACCCAGGTATTGGATAGGACCCCCCTCCCTCTTTCAATTAAATCACCGTGTTTTAAAATAAGTCTAAAAAATCCAATTTCATTTATAGTTGCACAAGAATTCTTTTTTCTCTATCTGTACATTGTGGTTTTTGTTTCTATTTGCCAATCAAAGATGGATGTATAATGTTAATAGTACAAAGAGAGTTGTTCTGGAAGCATGCAACCACCAATATGCATAGAAGAGAAAAAAGAGATGGAGTCTTCTCATTGTTTTCACCCTTCTTCTGGGCTCCCCCTTGCATGGAATATCTATGGATGAGCCCTTCCACTGCATGCTATAGTGACTCTCTAGGCTGCACAGGCACTGGAGGGGAGGAGCTTATTTTCTTATCCCTCCCCAAACCTCACACACCTTTGAATATTCTCAAGCCAATCAAAAGAGGTTGGGATTGGGAGAGGAAGAGAGCAAGATCTGAAAATACAGCAAATACCAAACAAGGATCAGAGTCCCAACTCTGCTCTTTTAGTCAACCAAAACACATAAAGAAAATTGATTTATAATAAAAGTCATAACATGATCTAATATTTTTGAACAAAAATCAAAAAGGATAGCGGAGGTGGCAAGTGGGAGAAGAATAAGATACCATCGGTGCTAAAATGACATCACAAAATTTTGCTAGCAAATGATCTGGCAAGTGACAGAGAGTTGGGTCATTTTGCTTTGTTTTCCTCTACTTTTTATACTGGGGGAAAGGGGGAAAATAAATATGACTTTGTCCCTTTAACAGCCACTTTTTCTTTCGTTTGTGATGTTTACAGAATACATTTACAGAAGGCTGATCCACTAGTTCCCCCTGCTCTCTAAACGCACTGAACACCCAAACTCTTCCCTCCTCCCTTGAAAGCCTGTGGTAGATGATGATGGTGGTGGTGGTGGTGGTGATAATTGCTCTTATGAGAACAATATATAACTTTGCCCTTTGCTCTTTTGCTCATTGTAAGCACAACATAATATGTGACAATGTCAGCTGGAAAACAGAATGGAGGACTATTGAGGGTGCAATTGACCAGCTGTCACAGTCATGGAGATAATCAAGGTTTGGAAATGGAAGTGTAAATCTTAAGGATGTGTTGGAAATGTACTTCTCCCTGCTTGAAATGAGAAAGAAAGGCTAAATGTTCAAGCGATTTTCAGTTTCAGACACATTCAAAATTTGGAATAACTGCATATTATAGTGATGTCCAGGTACAGCAGGGAATAGTGCAATCCATTTTGTTCCCTTGAAAAAGCAAACAACGAAACCCATTTATTAAGAGAGAACCATTGAAACAAAATCACTCTAGCTTCTATTCTGAGAAGTGCCAAATACTGGCTACAGATTTCAAGTGAATTGGTACTCTAGGCAGAAAAAATAGAATTTAAAGATTCAGCATGGTGAGTACCATCCAGCAATATTAGCAGGGAATGCTGCATGTATAAATAAGGCAAGTAATCGAATCAATATTCTGTGGCCTTCTTCCCTAAAAGTACATGAAAATATACATGAAAGTACATGATAGTAACCAAGGCACGTGGAAGATTCAGGATCACAAAACACATTGTATAAGTTGTGCCCTGCACAAAGGCATTTCATGATACAGGGCTTCCTGCTTGAGCATGGGGTCTCCAAGGTCTCTTCCAGTTCTATTATTCTGTAATCTGTACCTAGAAGAGGGGTGTCCAAACAAGGGAACTTTAATTCCCCATGCTGGCTGGGGAATTCTGGGAGTTGAAGTCCACAAGTCTTAAAGTTCCCAAATTTGGACACTTCCCTCCTCCCTAGAAGGACACTAGTTGCTTCCAAAGCCACATAGCACCATTTTATAGAAAGAGGCCATCTGTGAAACTGAAGGGGGTGCAATATTTTGAATATTTTAAATATTTAAATATTTAGAATATTTAAAATATTTAGAATATTTAGAATATTTAAAATATTTAAAATATTTAAAATATTTAAAATATTTAAAATATTTAAAATATTTAAAATATTTAAAATATTTAAAATATTTTAAATATTTAAAATATTTAAAATATTTAAAATATTTAAAATATTTAAAATATTTAAAATATTTAAAATATTTAAAATATTTAAAATATTTTAAATATTTAAAATATTTAAAATATTTAAAATATTTAAAATATTTAAAATATTTAAAATATTTAAAATATTTAAAATATTTAAAATATTTAAAATATTTAAAATATTTTAAATATTATTTTAAATATTTTAAATATTTAAAATATTTTTAAAATGTGGTTTTTTTGGGAGGGGATGCTAAGTGGAATTCTGCACAAGGGTGCTTTGTATGTCAGCCATGACCCTGGAAAGACTACAAATTGGTGTGTAAGAGGAATAAATCAAGGGTGAAATCCTCCTGGTTCAGCCCGGTTTGGATTAACCAGCAGGGACAATTGGCATCAGTTCTCCGAACCGGTGGCAAAAATCCCTGGTGGCCCCACCTGGTTGCCCTGTCATCGCCCACCTGGTCGCCCTGTCACCGCTCACCTCTTCCAGCCTCTTGACCCGCCCACTCAATCCGAACGTTTCTTCTTCTTTTCACAGCAGAGCTGCTGCAGCCCGTCCCTTTAAGATAGTTCCCAGGAGGGAGGGGGCCAGGGGGGACCATAAAGGGAGCAGCAGCTCTGCTGTGAGTGGACTCAGACATATTTTTTCCTACCAGGTTTTGTGGGTGTGGCTTGGTGGTGGTGGGGTCGTGTGAGTGGCTGTGGCCATGAATGACATTGAGTTGGCCATGCGCACTCAGTCACAGGACCCCACCACCAAGCCACGCCCACAGAACCGGTAGTAAAAAAAATTGAATTTCACTATTGGAATAAATAGCAATGGGTCGAAAGGAAGAAATCAAAGGAGGAAAAAAAATGTTCTGTGTCTGTGAAATTAGGAAAGGGGGGGGGGATGATGTAACAGATTGAAATAAAGATAGTGTGGTTAGTGACTTTAAGCATGGACTATCTATATTTATGATTATAGGGATTTAATGCAGTTTCATTCAATAATTGGTTTTCAGTAATTTACAAAAGGGGTATACTATAAATTATACAGTGTATTTATTTCTTTATTATTTATTATGACATTTATTTGCTGCCCAGCTTGTATCCAACAACTCTGGGTGGCTTACAACATATTACATTATAATAACAACTTCACAGAAATGAAAATGTAATCATGACTACATTCTTAGAAGAAATGCCCATACATATTCTAGTTACAGTAGATACATTTTCTATATCAATCCCAGAACTCCTGCTTTAAAAAAAAATCCCTTCTCTACTTAAATTAGCAAGGAGGATCCTGATCTTATTTCTACGGGAAACGGATTCCACACTAGTAAACTTGTATATCTGCCAGCCAGTTCTGTCATTATCCCTTCTCCCAGATATGTTGCAAGAGGGTCAGGAGATGGCAGAAAATAGCCCCAGTTCTTACCTGTATTTTTTAAAGGAGAGGCCCATATGCTGCTTCATCTGCTGCAGTCCATGGTAGTCCGTATAAATGAGATCAAAGGGCAAAGGAACCATCAAGGGACAATTACCTCGACCAGGTGGCACTCCTAAGTTACTGGAGAAAATAAAGGGATAAGTTGCATTTGTGCACAGAGGAAAAGAAATAGGACCATCTGTTCAGAAGAATTAACACTGTGAAACCATTTACTATTATACATAGGCGGGGTTCACACAACCCAGTTAAAATAGGTTTGTTTGTGATTCAATAAGTTATACAGGAACCCAGCCATAGTGTGTGAACCAAACCACAACATAAAACTGCGATACTGATAGGTGAAAAAAAAAAGGATATTTTTATTAACAAAAATTCTAGGTTGGAGGTGTTATATGAAGTTGGCCATAGTGAAATAAGTAAGGGAAAGGTTCTAAGCTGAACCATCAATTTCCAAGAAAGAACCAACAAGCCCACAGTGCCTGAAAGCCTTAATTCAAATCATGTTCACTGGAAATTCAGTGGGGCTGTCTCCCAATTAATTGCTTATATGGTTATAGCCAGATTTATTGCCTAAGGCTGTGTTTTCAGAGAGTAGGTCACAGACTCCCCAGGGTGCATAAGGCAATGAATGAGGGTCACCCAAAATGCCTCTCCTTGCAGGATGTATACAAAACAAGGTAAGGATTGCAGAACTCTCAATCTTCTATGTGGTTCTTTAAAACTCTTTTTAGTGGATAAGGAATTCTGCACAAGACTTTTATGCAAAACCTTATCAGACCTGATTTTGTGCAGTGGGGACTATGAAGGAGAGGAGAGGAGGAAGGTAGCAAAAAAAGATGGGGCCTGTGATTTCAGTGAAACTGAGTTGGCAGAGAAGGTGCCAAGAAGAATTGACAGTCTGCCCATGTTTTGTAAATTGTAGCATTTTAAGTGAACCTAATTTAAGGCAAAGGAGCACATTTTTATTTTTTTCTTCTCCCCGCCCCCTTCCTGACTTCCAGGTTTCAGAAAGAGTTTGCCATATGGAAAAATAAGAAAGATCATGCTTCCCATTAGAATATAATGGGAATATATGGGAACATAATATAGAATACGTTTTTACATTTTATTGGGTTTGGTTTGATTTTATGTATGGCTCTAGCATTGTTTTATATGATATGTAAAAAATATATGATTAAATATGATATATATTTATTTCTTGCCTAGCCCTAACTTACATTCACTTCTCCATCCATAATCAACATAGTATTAGGGAGGTAGCCTAAGAACTATGGTTGTTCTCTGCCAAGCAGTATGAATTTTTTTTACTGTGTAGCTATGGCGCTGTGTCACAAATGAATGAAAACTATGTATTATGTCTGGAAGAATTGACTTGCTGGTATTGGAAATTACCAGGACAGTATTAAAATGCATATTACTAGGTAACATATCTCTGTGGCTAGTGGTTACCATGTGGATACCAGGGCAACACATTGCCCTAAGGTTATGGACATCACCCAGAAAATTGCAACACCAAAGAATACTGCCAACCTTGACACACAGAACATCTTAAGTGGCATCCAAGTGGGGAGAGAATTTTAATTGAGATGCAACTGCATCAATCTAGCGGGAAGGAGATTTACAACCTAAATGGTTCCAAATTATTGCACCTGTATTATTCTGGTGTGAATATCTACTACAAGCAATAGGATTCACAGCCGATAATGGATAAAACAACTCAACAACATCCTTTGAAGCAGTCTGGGCTGTATTGCCATTTTAAACCTGCAAAGGAACCTTATCTTGTGTATATATTCTACTACACTTGTTTGATTTCTTGATAATGTGTGGGAAATAACTGTGCTGGCTTACGTGCTTGTGATGGGTTTGACACTATTCGCTTTTTTTTTTTATAGAGGCTTTTCTATGGCCTTGGTTTGCATTAAGGAGGCAGCCTTTAGAAAAGGGTATTCCTTGAAAACTGACAGATCCCTTAATTCAATGAATTCATACTAATTCCTATCATTTTGGCCCTAATGCACCAAAGAGATATGCAGTGAAGACAAAACAGACCATTTTTTTCATACTGAACCACAAAACCCCCAAAAGAGACTTCCTCATCTTGGCGGGTGATCTAAATGCCCAGATTAATAAACTGTGGTTTGCCTGGAAATAATTGTGAGCACATTTGGGTCTGGTAGCATGAACAAAAATGGCTTGGATTGCTCTTCATCATTAAACTCACTGGTCATTTGCAACAGTTTATTCCAGCCAAGCCCAATCATCAATTAACTTCATATTCACAAGCACTAAGCGGTGCTTCTACATTCTATTTCTATTCCTGATTGGCAAACACTTTAGGTCTGCTGCTAATGATGTCCAGTTGTTGAAAGGTGCAGAAGAAGGGTCTGATCATCACATGGTTTGATGCAGGATTAAACTGAAATTGAAAGCAATATCACGCTGCCATCGTAACTCCTGTTGAACTTGCTACCACTTCAACAACACCATGAAGTGTTTCAGATAGCACTGTATAACAGATCTGAGGTCCTGCTCCCAGATCAAGGTGATGACAATGTGGAGGAGCAGTGGTTTGAAATCGGAGACACCATCAACAAACCAAGAGAAATTATCTGCCCTTGTGGGGAGAAAGACTGTACTTAAAAACAGATGACTGGAGAATCTTGCAAATCCAACAAAGCCCCCCCCCCAAAAAAAAACCCAACCCAACAACAACCCCAAACCCCTGAAAAACAAATCTGTTAAAAAAAACTAGAAGTGAGAAGGAGCCTTATGTGGATAACATAGCTGCAGAGGTGCTGGCAACAGCTGGCACTGTGACCAAGAGACATTCTTTTCAACTTGGAAAATATTATCAGTAAAGGCCAGTGGTCTCAGAATGAGCATTTGCAAAGCAACTTGGTGAGTTGCTAAAACAGCCAGAAAATTCTACAATGCCGGAAACTGTATTTTGATTTAGACTTAAAATGTGATCCATCAGCTGTATTAGATTGGGAACTAGTTGATCCAGGACCATCCTCCAATATTGCCTGTGAACCTGAGCCAAATAAAGCAGAGAACAATGCAATATTCAACCGCTTGAAAATGGCAAAGCTGCAGGACCTGAGCAAGTCCCCTTGGAAACAATGAAGGCAGATTGGCCTGTAGCACAGGCTATTCTCAACCGTATGGAAAGAACAGGTCCTTCTTGACTGCAAAACTGATATGGTGCTCATGTTTGAAAAGAGTAATAAATACAATATGAAAATTAACATGGAATCAGTCCTCTTTTAACAGTTGGAAAGATTCCTTTGCAGATTGTCAGAATATAATTATATAGCCACTCTTTGTTTAGAGGTTATCTTCCATAACAACTATTCACAAATACAATAGTATTTTTTTTTTAAAAAAAACTCATTTTCCAATCCATGTACACATTTACAACCGAATGTTGTGTGCCTGACAACAATGCACACCGGAGTGAAAGTAATACTGGCATAGCTGTCCAAGAGAACTTTATCTGAATGAAACGGGAACAACCAATGATCTTTGCAGTCTCTCTCTCTCTCTCTCTCTCTCTCTCTCTCTCTCTCTCTCTCTCTCTCTCTCTCTCTCTCTCTCTCTCTCTCTCTCTCTCTCTCTCCCTCCCTCCCTCCCTCCCTCTCTCTCTCTCACACACACACACGCACACACACACACACTGTTTAGTGGTCATTCTCAATTTAAGGAACATATTCTGACCACTAAACAAGGAGAGATATAACCAATGTAAGAATCCTCAACCCGGAAAAATCAATCTGGCTTTAGACCAAGGCATGACTGTGTGGACCAGATTTTGACTGTCAGGCAAGTATTTGAAGTGTGTGTTTGCTATGGAAAACAAACTACTGCTATGTTTACAGGATTCAAGAGTGTCTTTGGCAGCATCCATTAGGTCTCTATGTAGAAAGTTAATATGGCATCTGGAATACCCAGCAAACACATCTGATTCTCTCTGAGCTTGGTTGTTTGCTTGCAGATGTTTCATTAGCCATCTAGGTGACATCATCAGCGCCAGTGAGATTGTGTTTGCTCATTTATATAAAGTAACTTGTCCTGCCAGTGTTAGGTGCAGCTGTGGTTTTCCCCTTGGTTATTCTTTGATTAGGATATAGTTTTCTGCTTGATTATTTGTCTGGTGTTAATTCTTGTTTATCTGGCTGTTGGCTGCCAAAGAGGATATATTTGGGTCTTTTTATTTTCTTTGCTTATTTTATTGTGTCTTTCAAATGTGTGTAAATGTGATTTACCTCTATGTGCCTACTGATGGCTAATAGGTCTGAGTTCCAAGATTCCAGGAATTCCCTATCGGTTTTGGATTTAGTTTGGTCTACTATCCTCACAGTGTTCCAATTGAGTCTGTTCGTGTGTTGTGAGAATAAGGATTTTTCATCCTGTCTTCTGATTGCTAGTTAGTATTCATGGATGTGCTCTGCTGGTCTTCTTCTTGACTGTGCTACATAGTGGTTGTTTCAGTACTTTAAACTGTATGTGGTAGATGGCTCCTGTTTGTTTGTTTTTTATTCTTGGGATGCTGGATCTTTGGCTTACTTAAGATATTTTAGAGGGCTTTCATTGGTTACCTAGCTAGTTGTTAATTTTCATTGGTCATCTAGTTTAGTTGTTAACTTTCATTGGTTACCTAGTTTAGTTGTTAACTTTCATTGGTTATCTAGTTTAGTTACCTTAGTCAGATAGCAAAATGCCTGCAAGGCAAAAACTAAGCTCTGATAGCACTAAGGATTCCACAGTTTAACCCTCAGCTATTTATATTTTCTTCTACTGAAACCCTTCTGAATCACTGCTGCCTTTCATGACAACACTCCTTGGAATGTTACGGGGCATGCTGACAAAGCTTGCTCCTTAACAGTCAAAACAGGAGTGTGTGCATTACTTTTCAGTATGGTGATAGATTGGATAATGGAGGAAAGCATCCTTGGCATACAGCAGTTTAATATGGGTTGGTTTGGTTTGGTTTATTAGATTTATATGGCACAGATGAGCTGGACTTTACAGAAACAACTTATACTGATGGTATTGTTTTCACAGAGGGATCAGAACAGGAGCTATTAGCTGTCATAAGCAAAGCAGCAGAGAGCTCGGGATATAAATAAATACAACAACAACAACAAAAGACCTATACCATGTCACCTGGTGGCAACAAATTAACCTTGCCCCTTGAGCTGTGTCAATAGAGCAGGTGCATGAGTTCAAGTACCTAGGCTCTTTCATCCCTGCATCAATGACTACGATACCCACTAATGCTACTGCACAAATTGGTAGTGCTCAAGGGGCTTTTTTTAGCTTAAAGTGTGCTTCTAAAAGAAGAAAAACATCAGTGGGAAAATAAAGATGAAATGCAGCTATCATGCCAGCCTTGCTCTGTAAGAAGAAACCTGAACGACAGATAGGAAACATGAACAATGTAACTGAGGACCCAACAAAAGCTTGCTCCTTAACAATCAGAACAGGAGTAAGACAAATGTGTGCATCACCACCATTGTTGTTCAGTGTGGAGATAGATGGGATAATGGGGAAAATACAGGAGTTTAACGTGGCACAGATGAGCTGAAATCCACAGAAGTTCATGGTCGGGAGCAGAATGGGGACACTTGACAAACATTGCTTTCTTCTCACATTCCATTTGGTTATTTATTTATGAGACTTTTATATAACCTTTCAATCAGGAAGTCAAGGTGCCATGTTCGGCATACATTCTTCCTATTTCGTGCCATGTACATTCTTTCTATTTCCACTCATCAATAAAGTGGAAGCTGGGCTCAGAAAGAGTAGTTGGCCCCAAGTCTCCCAGGTTTCAGTGGCTAAAAACAGATTAGGACCCGATTGTCCCATTTCCTAGTCCAATCCCTTGCCCACTACACCACACTGGCTGTTGCTTTGTATATTTCCCAAGAGACCTTCCGCACACTATCCCTGAGCTACTCTCGGTTTTTCCTTTCCTTGCCATACAAGCAGTGATGGGATTCAAAACATTTTACTACAGGTTATGTGGGCGTGGCCTGGTGGGCGTGGCAGGGGAAGGATACTGCAAAATCCCCATTTTCTCCCGATCAGCTGGGACTTGGGAGGCAGAGAATAGATGGGGGCAGGGCCAGTCAGAGGTGGTTCTCTGAACTACTCACAATTTCCGCTACTGGTTCTCCAGAACTGGTCAAAACCTGCTGAATACACCTCTGCATACAGGTATTACTCCTTTACAGAAAGCAGGAAGGAACATATTTTCCAGTTCATAGAAATGGAAATTATATCATCTTGGAAAGACAACCATACTTAAAGGACAGTTTTACCTGAAATTTTGCAATGCTATTGTATTGGCAATGCTTCTTATTGCTATGTGCTGAAAATATTCTCCTAATCTCCTAATTTGTTATTTCCATTTCACTGAAACTTCAGGGTAAAAAATGCTCTGAAATTAAGCTCAATCTTTAATTTATAAAAGAAAAGACTTGGCCTTAGCTCAAGAACAAAGGCTCAAGCCATTCTCTGGGCTGAAACTAGGAAACACTTAGAAGAAAACTAATAAAGGAAAGAACCACAATATATTGCAAAATAATGGGGAAAAGGTCCTTGCCTGTATGAAAGTCTTAACTGGTGATAAGTGGTTGCAGTTGCTTCATTGCTCTTGTCACAAAGAATAAAAGGCCCAGCACCAGGTAAAACACCAAAGGCTGGCAAGTGACTAAGACATGTTACTTATGGGTAATTTTATGTTAAGTGGCTGGCTGGAAACACAATATGACCAGAAGGTCTCAGACAGACACTTAAAAGTAAAGACATGATGTAAACCAGCACAAAAGGCCATGGGCAACTATTATAGAGGGACAACTTTCTAAAGGTTTACTGGGGCTTTTTAAATAGCTGTGAATACAATACCACAGAAAATAAAGGAGGGACATACTTGACAGACAAAAGGCTCCTGTGACTCAGAGCAGTACTCAGAGGAGAACAAAGGTATGAGAATTCCAAGGCCTGCCCATATTGTGTTTCTGGCCTTGCAGGTTCAAGAACTGCATAGTCCTACCGGACTTAGAAGAACACTATTAGCAATGTCTTTAATGGTTTTTATCACTACTAACAACTGTAGTCCAATGTTGGAAGTACACCATGTTTTGGACCAGGGATGAGTTCTGGCTGCTGCTATTGCCAGTTTGCTCAGGGATGCGCTGTGCACACATGTGTGCTATGCGCGCATGCACAGTACTAAAAATGTTTTTGCATATGCGCAGAAGCAAAAAACAAGATGGCAGTGCCTATGGTGGTGCCGAAAGAACCAGTTTGGGGGCATGACAGGCCAAGTTGCTACCTACTCGGCCAAACCGGTCTGAACCTATAGAAACCCACCTCTGTTTAGAATCACTAGGGAACAGACATCTCAGTGAGATTGTACAATGATTGGGGTTTATTTCTAAAATGTGTTGTGGAATATGTGGGCTCATGATAGCAGGACAGAAGAGAAAGAACTGGAGAAAAATCACAAAATACAGAAAACTACAAATAAAAATAGAATGCAGGATCCAATCTCAGCCGGTCAACGGCCCAGGGGTTTAATCTTTTGAGCTTGTGCTGGAGCCCATCCTCTGGGAACTTCTCTCTAGCAGAATCCCCACACTCTGCTAAAGAGAAGTTTCCTGAGGATGGGCTCCAGCATGACTCCAAAAGCTCTAGAAGACAGAAACTCTGGTTCCGGTGACTTACCCAGATTGGATCCTGCAACAAATATTTGTATATATGTATATTTGCCTTCATTCATAAAAATAGAATGACTGTGGCAAAAGAAAGATAGTACCAATAGAGATAGGCACCCTGGGTGCAATCCCAAAACAATTGGAGCACCACATGAACACTATTGGCATGGAATCCCCATTTGATCAGTCAAAATCCCCATCAGTCAATTTCAAAAGACAGCTTTACTTGAAACTGCTTACACCTTGTGATGATACATTTAACACCATGAAACCACACCTGCCTATCCCAGGTCCTTGGGAAGGACTCAATATCTGGATAAAAATGCCATTGCAATCTAAAATTCTGGATGACTATGCATCAAACCATAATAATAAACTATTTTCCCTTCGCTTCTAAATGGCACCTCCAGGCTAGATTCCTAAAGTGGGCAGGTCCAAAACAAAGACATGGGTTGTGTACAGACAAAAACCCAACACAGCTAGCTGGACTTTGACTGAATTCAATACAATTTCATTTAGAGCTATACATACCATATTCTCTTTCATGGTATGCGAAACACAGAAAGGGAGTAAGAAACTGTGAGCCAAAGCCTTTAAATGTATCATTTCTGTTTCTTCAGTAGAATCACCTATGGGATCCTATTTTTAAACAAACCCACAGTAGATGACACCAACTTCTTGCTTTTTGGACATTGCTTTTAGCCTTTCATTCATGATTAAACCTATTCCTTCACTTCTCTGCATATATTTATCAATTCCACTCTATAGTATCGTACAGTCATGAAATGTAAGCAGGGGTGGGTTCCGGCAGGCACTACCGCTGGTTCGCTCATTGGTGCACTTTGTGTGCGCATTGTAGTGCAACAAAAAATGTTCTGCACATGCGCAGAAGCTAAAAACAAGATGCTGGTGCCTACAGTGCTCTCCAGAAAACCAGTTTGGGGGCATGGCGGGCCTGGGTCGCTGCCTGTTCCAGCAATCCAGGTCATCAAACCACTACCAGTTTGGCCGAAGTGGTCCGAACCTGTAGGAACCCACCACTGAATGTAAGATTTAGAAGGAATCTTGGAGGTCTCATTTTCCACTTTAAGAATCCATATCTCCAACAGCTGGCAATTCAGTCATTCAACCTTCAGTGAACAAGAGTCAATCTTCTCCAGACATAATTTGTTGCATTGTTGAACAGTTCTTACCATTTGGATTTTTTTCCAGATGTCTAATCTTTTGATTTAAACCTATTGTATCTTGTTCTATCTTCTGGAACAATTTTGAACACTTCTGCTCCATCTTCTTGGTGACAGCTCTTCAAATAGTTGAAGATAATCACCAGGTTTACCTGCAGTCTTTCCTCTTCAGGCTAAACACATCCAGTGCCTCCAACCATTCCTTGCAAGATTTCCTAGCCCTTTAACATTTTGGCTGCTGTCCTTTGTACAATTTATCAATATTCTTCCTAAAAAATCCTTGACCTGGAAACAATATTCTAGATGTGGTCTGCCCAAGGCAGAATAAACAGGAACCGTTATTTTGTCTGATTTTGTCATTAAATTCTGGGATTACATATACCATTTTTGGAGCTGCCTCAGACTATGTGTTTAAGTTCAGCTATTGATCTACCAAGATACTGAGATCTTTTATGTCTATCCTGTTGCCCAGTGTGATAGATTCCATCCTGTACTTGATTTTTCCAACAATTGTAGAACTTTGCATTTATATTCAGTGAAATTCATCATTCTTGTTACCATTCATTGTTTCTGCTTATCAGGATCCTCAAATTTAACCACAGTACTGTCTTCTTAACCAATTTTTCTCTACCTCAGCAACTTCAAGATGGCTAGACTTAAACTTCAGAATTATCCACTTTATCTATCTTACATGTGCTAAGATTGAGAAACAATTGTCTGAGATTTTACTATCTCGCCATCTAGGTCTTATTTGGGGGGGGAAATCCGTTCCATATTCTTAAAACTTACATCAAAGTTATTTATAAATATGTTGCAGTAGAAGGTCTAGAATGGAACCTGCAACTCAACGCTTCCTCCCAGCTTGATGCTAACCTATTAACATATACCCATGGGCATATGTTTGATAGGAAAGAGTAAATCAAACAACACATATGCCCCCAGGTTTTTTGAGGCCTAGTACTTCACACTGTACTCCCTTGCACTGTCTTCAAGGCTGTGTTGAGCTATATCATTTGTTCTCATGTGGTTCAGAAGGAAGGAATATTTGTCAGACTATTGGGAGTTGCATCCTGAATCTGTGTCAAGATTTCCTTGTAACAATATATCGAGAGAGAGAGGGGGGGATGGAGAGAGAGGGGGGGAAGAGAGAGAGAAGAGAGAGAGAGATGGGTGGGGATGGGAGGGAGGGAGAGAGATATAGGCCTAAAGCAAATAATTATTTGATGCTGACATGTGGAACTAAATCAAAGGTGTTTTGTTTAAGAGAACCCTCTTTTTTGTTGTTGTCTATTTTATTAGCCATTTTAAGAATAAGAAAGCATGAGGAAGTTTTTCAAGTATCAAATAGTACTTCATATTAGATCCCAGAAAAATTAACATGCACAACACTTATTAGAATGACTTACAAAGCCAGTGCATTTGTATGTATTGGGATGAATAATGAAGCACAAAGCTCAGTTTAAAAGCAGAGGGTTGGTTTTTGTTTTTTGTTTTTGTTAAAAAAGGTTTTAAAAGTATAATTGCATAAAACTAAAAACCTTAGAGGCATAACAGACTGAACCGCCATGCATGCATTTCACAGGTTTCAGATTCTCTTGCTTGTAGAAGATACAATTTTGTTACAATTCTTTCATTCATTCTCTCTAGTGGGGGGAAAAAAACTCTACAATCCTGTTGGGTTGTAGAGACATTAGATTCAAGATTGCACAGGCAAAGGTAGGAAGGTTATTATTATCATGGAGAAGTGTGATAACATTTATTTTTGTGCTTTCAGGAGTAGAAGGGTAATAGGCTGGGAGCTTTATGACCTACAAGGCAAAGAAATTTCAGCAGCTCAGGGTTTTTTTTAATGCATAGAGAGAAACTAAAAGCAGGAAATTTCTGAAGGTTGTCTGAACTGGGATTCTTCTTGTTGCAATTTTTAAAAATACCACTTTTGTTGTTTTTCACTTGCCTCAATTAGTTCCACATGCTGGCAGAGAGTAGTGATTGGAAAGGTGACATAGATGTGTAAAGGCTTGAAAGAATGGGGGAGAAGCTTCCTGGCACCTTCACATTTATTTGTGCCAATTCTTATTTATTCCAGCAATCTGCAACCTGCTACAGTTCCATAAGTAAGAATAAGACAAAATTCTTCCCGATGTTGAATCCTCATCTCGCTACAGGGCATTTGGCAAGTCATGGCATCCATTTATCTTCTGGCAAGCAAAAAAAGGTGTCAGATTTGAACATTATGATTATGTGTTGCCTGCTTTCAAAGTGGATCTCTCTTGAATGCTCCAAATAATTATACTCTGAATAAATGTAGCTATTGTTGTGCATGTGTCTGCATATGGAAGAATCATTGGATGGATTAGATAGAGATAGATAGATAGATAGATAGATAGATAGATAGATAGATAGATAGATAGATAGACAGACAGACAGACAGACAGACAGACAGACAGACAGACAAGTAGACAGACAGACATGTGTGTGTGTATGTGTGTGTGTGTGTGTGTGTGTTGCAATCGTGCTGATAAATAAATAAAGGGAGACTAGTATAGATCTATTTCAAGCTATTTAGCTCTCATCAGCTAGCCATACCCTTACTGGGAATCGAACCTGTACAGCCAGATTCCCAGTAAGGGTATGGCTATCTGATGAGAGCTAAATAGCTTGAAATAGATCTATACTAGTCGCCTTTTATTTATTTATCAGCACAATTGCAACACAAATGTAACAAGGCAACATAAAAATATTGGCTTTCTGCCTGGATGGCTCCCAGAGTGAGCCAATAGACAGAAAAGGGAAGCAGTATGCTACCTCCCATATTGGGCATACCAGGGGTTATTACACTAAATACATACCTATTTCCCTGGCTCAGCTGATAAAGGAGGAGAACCTTGTGGCTTAGTGGTTAACACAACTGCTTAATATGTAATACGGCACAGGTTCAAATCCCAGTAAGGGTATGGCTAGCTGATGAGACCTAAATAGCTTGAAATAGATCTATACTAGTCTCCCTTTATTTATTTATCAGCTCAAATACAACACACACACACACACACACACACACACACACACACATATACACATGAGCAAAATCAGCATTTTCTTAGTCTCTAATAGTATATCTATAAAACTGAGAGGGACACAGTGGCTCAGTGGCTAAGATGCTGAGCTTGTCGATCAGAAAAGTCAGCAGTTCAGCGGTTTGAATCCCTAGCACCATGTAACGGAATTAGTTCCTGTTACTTGTCCCAGCTTCTGCCAACCTAGCAGTTCAAAAGCATATAAAAATGCAAATAAAAAAATAGGAACCACCTTGGGTGGGAAGGTAATAGTGTTCCGTGCGTCTTTGGCATTTAGTTATGACCATGGAGTCGTCTTTGGACAGCACTGGCTCTTTGGCTTTGAAACGGAGATGAGCACCACCACCCCTAGAGTTGGGAACAACTAGCACATATTATGAGGGGAACTGTTACCATTACTGTTATAAAACTGACATTTAAAAAAATAGTCACAAAAATGTTAAGATGAAGCTTGCAAAGCATTTTGCAAACTATATGTGCTAGATGAACAAACACCCTGTTCAAAAAAATATAGTTTCCTTTGGAAATCTATTTTCTTTTCTATTTTTAATTTCCAAGTTTAGCCTGCTGGCAGATTTTATAAGAACCTGTTGTACATTAATTCCAATATACGAATGACTCAAGGAAAAAAAAAACCACAGGGATTTTCTGTGCTGGCTACAAATTACAGGCTACCATTGCAATCTGCATTTCCCATTAAAGCAAAAGCCAACTTGTTGGCTAATTCAAAATCAGTACATTTTCATGCCGTATGTTATTTGGTGAACCAGGTTTTTTTCAGTCAAAAACTCTGCATTCACTACTAGTCTCCATTCATCCGTCATATCTTCTAATATATTCTAACTTAAGTATTATGCTCAATTCAACCTACACCTTGAAGCTTTACTTCCACAGTTTCTCCTGCTTTAAACATTCTCTATTCACGCTTTATCATCTGACAGTTCAGTCAACTAATTTCCTCCTAAACCCAATTTCACTCATGGCTGGAGTGAAATCGTGGTAATTTTTCCTCATGCCATGTACTATTAATGGTGCTTGAAATTATGCAAATAAAATTGAACACAAATGCTTTCTTTGCCAGGAGCTTAACAGATTTGTTTAGGGGAGAAAATGAACTTTGCATCCAGGGCCAGTCATTTCTGAAAACTTAATCTTAAAAGAGGAGGGGAAGAAAAATTTGCTAGTAAAACCTGATTGGATTCCAATGTAACCTCATTCTCAGATTCTACGAACTTCTTACAAGGGTATCATTAATTAAGATGGCTCTGGAACATGCAATAACAAAGCTAATGAACAGAAAAAACTCTGCAAAATTAGTCTGGGTTGCATTCACTGAATAAGAAGTTAAAATGAGCAATAGCTTGCATAGTTTAATTAAACTGCTTATCAATGTTGTGTTCACCTATTCAGCAAACCTGTGCTGGCTGTCTAGGGGCATCTGTCTTGAACATCTGCGCATATCCCAGAATAGATATGTAGCCAGCATTTCCTCCACTATTTCCCACTTATAAGTAATTTACCTAGGCAAGAGACCATTATGAAGCTTATATGGCAGATTCAGATTACAGTAGGATGACTTTACAGCCCATTGACCTATTTTCAAATTAAACTGAGTTTTGCTTCCAAATTATTGATCCCTGAGCATAAATTGATCCAGCATAAATATATCTAGGGGGATCTCCACTTTCTTACAGAAGACCATCTAATATTCTAATTTCTCTGCTGTTGATTCTTCAGTGCAAACACTGTAAAAGATAGGGGCAAAAGGACTCAATCCTAATTACATGAAAAACCTGTTTTTATTTATAAATATTGGGTTAATCTAACACCAGAGTCTTTGGTTTGTACCAGGGAGTGAAAGAAGGAAACCAATAGATGCATGTATAGGATATGGAGTGAATGAATGGGGGGGATACAGAGAGTTATGAAAAAAGATACTGTACATAACAGAGAAGCTGCAGGCTGAAATCATGGGTGAAGAAATGGAAAATGGAGTGGATGAAGCCAGGGAACTGAAAAGAAAAAAAGATGGCCATTGCAGAGAAAATGGCCAAGATTATGGAGGAAGAGGAGATATGAAAAAAATGGAAAAGATGCTCAACATATAGATGCATGTACTATTTATAGACAGGGATGTGGTGGCTCAGTGGCTAAAATGCTGAGCTTGTCGATCAGAAAGGTCGGCAGTTCAGCAGTTTGAATCCCTAATGCCGCGTAATGGACTGAGCTCCCGTTACTTGTCCCAGGTTCTGCCAACCTAGCAGTTCGAAAGCATGTAAAAATGCAAGTAGAAAAAAATAGGAACCACCTTCGGCGGGAAGGTAACAATGCTTCATGCACATGACCACGGTGACATCTTTGGACAATGCTGGCTCTTCGGCTTTAAATTGAGATGAGTACTGCCCCCTAGAGTTGGCAACAACTGGTACATATGTGCAAGGGGAACCTTTACCTTTACTATGTATAGTGCAGGAAGACAGCTTGGAGGGAGGTGACTAGCACAAGAGTGGGTGATGTTAATGGCTGTCTTTAGAGTGATGTGAACATGGTCCTCTTTTGGAGCAGAAAACAGAACATTCAAAGTGTCTTCAGCTCTACAGACAGGTAATATCCGAAATATACCTATGGGGTTCAAAATGTTGGGAAACCCTTATTTATATCTCTATGTCTTATTAGAGGTAGAGCTCCCAAATTCACCTCCTTTGTTCTTGTGCATATCTCTCATGTCCATCCATTGTATTATTTTCTTCACAATATTTTCATTGTTTTGGGGAACTTCTCAAAAAGGAGAGTATGTAATTAAGAAATGCTTCCCTACTATTTGGAGTGGGGAAGGGTAGAGGTAGGGAACAGGGATAGGGAAACATTTGAGGGTGAAGATTAGTTCTCCATGCTTGTAGGTTGGTTTCCAAATGTTTCATTAGTAGGCTAGGTGTTGTGGCCTAGCAGGATCTGGTTGAGCTGCTGATGGACTCGGATAGCAAGGAACCATATGAGTCTGCCCTGGACGATGTGGAGGACCCTGGGCAGGGTTCAGACTCAGAGCAGGGACCAGAGAGGCTGGTAGGCCACCAGGAGGCGCCTGAGGCATGGAGCAGTGGGGAGGATCAAAGGCAGTTTGTCCCTGATGCTAGATTGAGAAGGGCTGAGAAACGGAAGCAGCAACTCCGTAGCAGACTCACAGAAGATGATTAAGCACAGATGGTTGTTGATTGGCCCCTCCCAAGAGAGATTATAGGTGAGGTGTTGGGAGGGGACATTTGCAGGAAACAACCGTTCGAATTATTAGTTAAGAAAATCTATCTGTGTATTCTAGCCGTGTCTGTTCGTTTGTACTATTTGCGTTACTGCATTTGAACTATCTGTGTTGCTGCAGAGCTACTCTATTAAACGTGAGTTGCCTGGGCCCTCATCCAAAGGATTTGTTATCTCAGTAATTGAACAGTGGCAAACAGCCAAGCTGTGTTTTGTTTATTCACAGGCCGGGGGGGGGGGGGTCAGAACAGCTAGGTAACATTTTCAGCAGAGTTTAAGGGTTGTTAGTCTCAGTGATCTTCTGTTTATAAGGGCTGCAGATGTGGGTGTGAGAGTCTTGTGATGGCTCAGCTGCAAGTCATCAGTGAGTCTTGTAATGGGTCTTGTGATAAGAAGATTACATCTGGTCAGGGTGTTTGGGAGGTGAACTGCTGGTGGGGAAAGGATTGGTTGAGGGTTGGTGCTTTAATTAATCTCTACCCACATCAACACCAAACAGCACCAGTTTGATTGTAGCAATTCAAAATTCTTCAGCCATGCTACCACCTGCCATGCTCATAAGTTCTTTGAAGCCTGGCACTCCACAAGCAATTCCATCAACAGACATATCGACCTCGATCAGCAATGAACCTCTCAGAATCCAAATCAACCACACAGCCAACTAGAGACAGCACCGACCCTCAACAGCCCACAAACCAGATATTCATCTCCCAATGACCCTAATTTGATATAATCACAAGACCCATGACAAGACTCACTGATGACTCACGGCTGACCCATCCCAAGACCCTCACTTGACACACCCACACCTGCAGCCCTTATAAACAGAAGAACACTGACACCACTGAAACCCTGCTGAATATTTTACCTATCCAGGAAATGAAATGTTTGGAAACCAACCCCACAAGTTGAGAGAATGAACCTTCACCCTCATCCTACACCCCAGCTACAGATATTCACTACTATTTCAAAGGGAAACATTTTGCATGGTGTGAACTTTCTATTAGTTGTTGTCATGAAGCTTCTTTATGCATGAAGTCATTTATGTGCTGGATGGAAATAAGATGTAATTTTTCCTCCACTATACAGAAAAAGAGTTATAGAGAAAGCATTATCAAAATTATAGGAAGGAGGTTAAATTTGACAGCTCTTTCTAAGAAACCCAAGAGTGTGCAGGCCATCAGATGGGACCACTAATCTCAGCAAAGAGAGAAAAATATGGGTATTCATTGAATTTAAAATTGGAAATATAAAGAAATCTCTCTTCCCTGCAGCATGTTTGAAAAATCTGAACATTCTTTGTACATTCTAGAGTATTCCATAATGGTTGTTTTTGAAACACCCTCCAGATACGTCATCATTGACAGCAATGATGACTGGATGAGGGTTAACAAGCTTGTGCTCAACCCAGAAAAGACCGAGTGGCTGTTGTGTTTTCCTCCCAAAGATTTGGCTAATATTCCACCACTCAGGCTGGGGGGGTCAAATTTTATACCCCTCAGAGAGGGTACGCAACTTGGGAGTCCTCCTGGATCCACAGCTGTCATTTGACCACCACTTAACGGCTGTGACCAGGGGGGCATTCGCCCAGGTTCGCCTGGTGCGCCAGTTGCGACCCTACCTGAATCGGGAGGCGCTCACAACAGTCACTCGGGCCCTTGTGACCTCTAGGCTGGAATACTGCAATGTGCTCTACATGGGGCTGCCCTTGAGGAGCATCCGGCGACTTCAGCTAGTGCAGAACGCAGCCGCGCGAGTGATTGCGGGTGCACCTCGATTCACCCGCATAACACCTATCCTCCGCGAGCTGCGCTGGCTACCTGTCGATCTCCGGATGCGCTTCAAGGTGCTATTAATCACCCATAAAGCCCTACATGGCGGTGGATCTGGATACTTGAGAGACCGCCTTCTGCCAATTACATCCCTGCGACCGATAAGATCCCATAGATTAGGCCTCCTCCGTATCCCATCGGCCAGCCAGTGTCGGCTAGCAACTACAAGGAGGAGGGCCTTCTCAGCAGTAGCCCCGACCCTTTGGAACGAGCTCCCCGTGGAGATTCGTACCCTCTCCACCGTCCAAGCCTTCCGCATAGCCTTGAAGAACTGGCTCGCCCGTCAGGCCTGGGGATAAGGATAGTTACCCCTCCCGAATGATGAATGTATGTTGCTTACTATTTTATTATATGTTTCTGTCTTAATGTCTGTATTCCCCCTTCCCGGTTTTGTGTGAGCCGCCCTGAGTCCCCTCAGGGAAAAGGGCGGCCTACAAATACTAATAAAATTCTAAAAATTCTAAAATGAATAGTAGAACTAAAAATTCACCAGGGACTGCAGAGAAGTGGAAACATGCCTTCAGCATAATGGTGGGATTTTAATAAAGTGCTTTTCCTTGCTTGATTCACTGAAATTTCTATTTGCTGCTTTCCTTCTACCACTACCACCACTTTCAGGTCCATCTAGATGTACACAACTTTTGGAGGATGAGTGTTGACAGAACAGGATGTTCTCTGCATATAAAATCACAAAAATGTCTATTAAAAATAGAGAGAAATTATATAATAAGACTTTGGTTAACATTTTATAAGTAGAGCTTTTCTGCTGCTGCAAGAATAGGTGAACAAGTTTTTGAAAGAAGGGAAAGAACAATTTTACATTTCTGGAAATATCCCCTGGATGTCTATTGCCCCAGTTTATAGACAGTGGAAAGCTGCATCGGCCAAGTAGGAAGCAGGAGAGATCAGCTATGTAAAGTTTCAAGTACAAGATAAATCACTGAAATGTTCTGTAGGGAACAGTAGTATTGCTTGGGACAAATCATGCTACATCTCTACCTCATTCAGAGATACAGTGGGGAGGTTTATGGAACTTTTGCTACTCTCTGAGCTTGATTGTTTGATTGTAAATGTTTCATTACTCAACTAAGTAACATCTCCAATACTAGAAGACAGTGGGGTTTGCTTCTTGTTTATATCCAGTCACCTGTCCACTCAGTGTTGATGGGGGCATTGTTTTCTCCTTGGTAGTTCCTTGATTAGGCTATTGTTTACTGGTTCATTGTTTATCTGAGTTGGTTAGAGTGTTGTTTACTTCTAGATTATTTGTTGAGTGTAAATCCTGGAGTTAATATTAATGTTGATTGGTTCTGGTTTCCTTTTTAGCTTTATTGTATTTTTGGAGTGATGTGTAAATGCTATCTGTATGTGCCTGTTGATGACTGGTTTGCCTGAATGCCAAATGGAGAAGTTCTTGTTTTAACACTATAAAGGGATACAGGCAAAGGTTGCTTAACTATCACCCTTTCCTTGCCTTACCTTCCCAGAAGTACTTTTGAAATCAGAGCTGGGAATGAGAAATTTTGGGACAGTAGATAGAGATGAAACGAACTCCCCGTGGAGATTCGTACCCTCACCACCGTCCAGGCCGTCCAGGCCTTCCGCACAGCCCTTAAGAACTGGCTAGCCCGTCAGGCCTGGGGACAAGGATAGCCACCCCTCCCGAATGATGAATGTATGTTGCTTATTACTTTTATTATATGTGTCTACGTCATTGTTTGTATTCCCCCTCCCTGATTTTATGTGAGCCGCCCTGAGTCCCCTCAGGGAAAAGGGTGGCCTATAAATGTTAATAAACATTTAAACATTTAAACAACATGAAATGGGGGTCTACCATTTTTCTCCTTTTATGCATCACTTTATCTTAAAAAATAGTTGGTGCGCAAATGGCTACCCTCTCATTTCACATCTGGCCTCAGGGTGAAAATAGCAAATTTTAAAAAAATCATACCACCTGTTACTTCATGCTTTATTTCTAACTTTAGAAATATTTCCATATATTTGGTATTTTAAAATGATTTAAAAACACATACAAACCTAATAGCAGTTTCAAGTATGAAAAAAAAATCTGTTCTATTTTAAATGATCTATTTGCATGGGAGGAAAGGATGGCGATTGCGCATCGAGTGCTGTTGGACAGTTCCTCTATTTGTGAGAAAACTGCAGCCCATGCTTCCAACATTGCAATAATAAAAAGTAGCATAGACGTTTGTTTGTGTGCGTGTGTGCGTGCGTGCGCATGCTAGTCATTCCCAACTCTAGGGGGCAGTGCTCATCTCCGTTTCAAAGCCAAAGAGTCAGCACTGTCTGAAGACATCTCCGTGGTTATGTGGCCAGCATGATTAAATGCTGAAGGCACATACAACACTGTTACCTTCCCACCAAAGGTGGTTCCTATTTTTCTACCTGCATTTTTACATGCTTTTAAACTGCTAGGTTGGCAGAAGCTGGGACAAGTAACGGGAGCTCACTCCGTTACACGACCCTGGGGATTCGAACCGCTGAACTGTCGACCTTTCTGATTGACAAGCTCAGCGTCTTAGCCACTGAGCCACCACATGTACACACACACACACACACACACACACACACACACGGTGGCTTAGTGACTAAGATGCTGAGCTTGTAGATCAAAAAGGTCATCAGGTTTTTTTGTGTATAACGTGTGTGTGTGTGTGTGTGTGTGTGTTTGTAGATTTTCACGGGTGTAGGTATGCTGGTCTTGTTGTATTCGGGCTGTTTCCCATGTAAGATTGAGATTGTCTTGGCAACGTTTCGGCGAGGTCTCACTCGCCATCTTCAGCCTGGTGCCAGCTGAAGGCTGCCTAGTTTCTGCTGGAACACATCCAATGATGAGAACTTCCTCCTTCTGCCCCTGATAAATGGTTTCAGTGACAAACTGCTTTTAAGGAAGATTTAAGGGGGGAAAGGAACAAGAACATGTCTTCCTATAATTTAAGAACATTATTCTGTGTGCTGCATTCAGGGATGATAAAGAACAAGTCTTGACCTTCTTTTGTGTGACATTCCTTCAAGTACAAGAAAAGTGTTTTCATTTTCCCACTCAGTCATTTTTCCCCCTCAAGGCGAAGCATTTCTAGGTTCATCAGTCACTCTTAAGACTTAGTTTGCAGCTCCCCAATAGCTATTCCATGAACCTGTTTGTACTTCTTCTAACATTGCTTACAGTCTGGCACCCAAAAAATGGCAAAACCCTTAAAATAGTCTCAACAATGCATAATACAATGGAACTCTTATTTTCCATGATATGGGAACTATATTTCTATTGATACAACATAAAATTGCATTTTGCTTTTTGGCAGCTGCCATAATGTTTGTGATCAAATACCTTTCAAAATCCTTTTCATATGTATCTTACTAGTACCAAAGTACAGTATATGTTCCCTCTTACATTCATTTGTGTTTGAACTTTTCCCTACTGAAAGAACTTTCCATTAGTCTCTTTCAAAGTTCTTTCTGTCATTTCAAGTCTAATTGTCTAACCTAACAAGATATTTTTGCCTCTTTCAGCATTAGCTACCTGCCCTCTCTTTATTTGAAAAATATTCTGTCTCATTATCCAATTCATTCCTGAACAACATTAGACACAAGATCAATGGCACCCCAGTAGATATCTCACTCCATTTCATTGAATAAACACAATGACACTTGTTGGATATGGTTTTCAAGCCAGTGGCTATTTGCCTAATAAACACACCATCAACTCCACACTTAATTAGTTTGCCAATTCAAATATCATGGAACACTTTGTCAGATACTGACATAGAACTCAATGTCTGTGCCTCCTTGTTTGGGCTACCTCAAAGGGCTAACAGATGCTTTGCTACAGTCAAGAAATATTATTTCTCCAACAGGAACTATTAAGACATATATCCAGTCAGAACAGAAATAGACTCAGTTTAGCAAATCTTGTTCTTAAGAAATCCATGCTGCTTTCTAATAATATAATTTTCATGGCACATGTTTATTAATTTATGACCAAGCTTAGAATGTCAGACTGATTGGCTTGTTCTTCCCCAGATCTTCCTCCCATCCTTGGTTTTTTTTTTAAAGATAGAGACAATATTTGCCCTCCTTCAATCATGTGGCACTTCTCTCTCTACTATTCCAAGATTCCAAAATGACAGTGGGTAGAGATTGGCTTTGAGGGGTGCTCTCAGCTTGGTTTTCTTGCAAATGATTTATTGCCCAAACTAGGTAACATTGCTCCTGAGGCAGTGTACAGGATCCTAGGGAGTATGTGCACAAGCACCTGTGTTTTAGACCCATGACCCTCCTGACTTGTGAAAACTTCCCAGGAGGTGACAGGCAGGTCTAGCAGTGATTAATGCTTCCCTACAAGAGGCAGAAGTCCCCCAGCACTTTAAGGAGGCTGTGGTGTGCCTCTGCTCAAGAAGCATTGCTGGATTCCACCCTATTGGACAATTTTTTGACCTGTCTTCATTTTCCCTTTTGGGGGAAAATTGTTGAGAAGGTGGCTGTGTGGCAACTCCAGAGGTTTCTGGTTGAAATGGATTATCTAAACCCCTACCAGTCAGGATTCAGGCCTGGATATGGGACAGAAATGGCATTGGTCATGCTTTTTGATGAACTCTGGCAGGAAAGGGATGGGGATACTGCATCCGTCCTTGATCTACTTGACCTCTCAGCTGCTTTCAATACTATCAATCATGATATTCTTCTGGAGTGGCTTTGGGGATTGGGAGGGGGAGGGGCTCTGTGCTATCCTGTTCACTTCTTTCCTCTGTGGCCATTCTCAGTTGGTGTTAAAAGGAGGCGAGAGATCCAGCCCTTGCCCACTGCTTTGTGAGGTCCTGCAGAGCTCAGTACTCTCTCCACTCCTATTCAACATCTACATGAAGCCATTCAATGAAATCTTCCATCTCCATGGACTGAGATATCATCAATACGCGAATGATACTCAGCTAGATATCTTTGCCCATGGTGAGTTAAGCAATGCGTGACTTCCCTCTCGCAGGGGTTCTCCTGGAAGTGAACAGGTGGCAGTCGTGGCCAGGAGGGCCTTTGCACACCTGCAGGTTGTGCACCAGTTATGCCCTTTCCTGGACCAACAATCCCTATTCACGGCCATTCATGTCCTAGTTACCTATGCAATGCACTCTATATGGGGCTGCCCCTGAAAAGCCTCAGTTATCAGCAAAATAATAAATGCAATTAAAATTGAACATTAGAGTCATGAACCCAAAGGGACCATCTTATAAAGCAACGGAGGTGTATTCTAGCTTCTCTCATACCTTCTGCAGATGATCAGGATTCCTCACATCTAATAAACATCTATCATTACTCCCCTGGCTGGAGTCACACTATGCTAAGCTATATTTATTTGACTCTGAATTAGTGTTTACTGTGAAGTTAATCATTGCAGTTTATTAAACAAACCATGCTTAAAATGCAGGTTAGGTATTTGCAGTTGGTACAGCAGTAGAAATCCATTATGGATAAGGCCAAAAATATGATCTGTCAAATCAAAATCTGTTCTAAAGCAAATGGACACTTAATGCTGGGAATCAACATTACTCAACTCCAAATATTTATTAGGCTATAATCTTACTAATAGTAAACCTAGGAAGTAGAATACAAAAGTGAAGTATATCTGAGGAAAGTGCATAACATACATTGGTAGTCCTCAACTTACCGCCACAATTGAGTCCAAAATTATATGTTGCTAAGTAAAACATTTTTTTAAGGGAGTTTTCGCCCATTTTGTGATCTTATGTGCCACAGTTGTTAAGTGAATCACTGCAGTGGTTAAGTTAGTAACATGGTTGTTAAGTGAATCTAGTTTCCCCATTGGCTTTGCTTGTCAGAAGGGGCCAACAAGGGATCACATGACTTTGGGACACTGCAACCGTCATAAAGATAAACCAGTGGGAAAGCATCCAATTTTGACCCCATAACCATGGGGATGCTGCAATGGTCATAAGTGTGGAAAACAGTTTTAAGTCACTTTTTCAGTGCCATTTTAAGTTTGAATGGTCACTAAACAAACTGTTGTAAGTTGCGGACTTCCCGTATTAAGGGAAATTGCCTATAAAAGATGTGTACTTTAAATGCCGCAGGGGAAGTTATGCAATTGCTGTTGCTTATTTTTTTTCCTTAAACAAATAGAATTTGCAGACCATTTTATGACATAGATTAATACCTGAAAGTATGCTAGTTTGACCAACCCCGGTATATTAGCAGCAACTACTTTCCATGTGCTTATATTCTTTCTAGCTATAATATTCCAGGCAATGTATAATACATGCTTGTTTGCTACGTTGTGCCAAGGGGAAAGAGAGAAAGTCCAAATGCAAAGTTTGGCTTCCTTATAAACAGGGATATCCACAGTAGCATTGTGTGAAACAATGGGTCCATTTCATGGTTACAATGGGAGGAATCGGTGTTCATCATGTTGCAGTTCATATGTTTGGTAAAAAGGAAGTGCAGACTTATCCTAAATGTTGCTCAATTACATACAGGTAGTCCTCGACTTACAACAGTTCATTTAGTGACTGTTCAAAGTTACAATGGCATTGAAAAAAGTGACCTGTGACCATTTTTCGCAGTTATGACTTTTGCAGCATCCCCGTGATCATGTCATCAAAAGTCAGATGCTTGTCAAATGGTTCATATTTATGACTGTTGCTGTGTCCCAAGGTCATGGGATCAACTTTTGTGACCTTCTGACAAAGTCAATGGGGAAGCCAGATTCACTAAACAAATGCCTCGGTTAACTACAGAAATTTTAATCTCCATTGTGATCGTAAGTCGAGGACTACCTGTATCTATGGCCAATGGCCCAGAAATGGTATTCAGCAGGTTCTGATCAGTTCTGGAGAACCGGTAGCGGAAATTTTGAGTACTTCAGAGAACCGGTAAATATCACCTCTGACTGGTTCCACTCCCATTTATTCTCTGTCTCCTGAATCCCAGCTGATCTGGAGGAAAGGGGGATTTTGCAGTAACCTTCCCCTGCCATGCCCACCAAGCCATGCCCATAGAACTGGTAGTAAAAAAAATTGAATCCCATCACTGCAATGGCCCATCACTCTGTCATTGTTTTCCCAAAAGATATCCATACCAAGTGTTTTTAATGCAGCCTATGTTGCCTTCTCTTTCCCCTGCCTGGACATACCTACAGTACTTCTTTTTTTCTCAATATCTTTGCTTCCACTCATCTGCTAAACATTGATCAGTTCTATTATTATCATCGGGGTGTAATACAAATGGATCTGCCTCTACAAAAGCAGTAGATTGGAAGCAAGTGCAGTTAGCAGGAAATTTGTCCTGAGAATTAGCTGTTCATAAAGTGATGTAAATTTTTGGTGGCTAAAAAATGTGCAGTAGAACGAGAAGTTTTCTCCCTTGATAATATCTCTATTAAAAGTAAACAGGTATAATTATACCATCAATATATCTTGAGGTTTTATCTTTTCCTGGCAAACACACTTCCCTTGATCTGTGCCTGTTGGGAGTCATTAATTCATTGAGAAGCATTATAAGGATAGGAAATATTATGTTCTACTCCCCCTCTTTCATCTTTTTCTTTCTTGAATTACCGTAGGCTTATTTACATTGAAAGCCAGTGTGGTAGTTGTAGTTACAGTATGGAACTGTATACTGGGGATTTTCAGCCAGGAAAACTGGGTGTCTTCCCAGTATTCTTGGCTGGTCCAAAACAGAGGAGGTATTCAGCAGATTCTGACCAGTTCTGGAGAACCAGTAGCAGAAATTTTGAGTAGTTCAGAGAACTGGCTGGCTCCGCCCCAATCTATTCTCTGCCTCCCGAGTCCCAGCTGATCAGGAGGAAATGGGGATTTTGCAGTAACCTTCCCCTGGAGTGGAGAGGGAATGGGGATTTCACAGTATCCTTCCCCTGCCATGCCCACCAAGCCATGCCCACCAAGTCATACCATGCCCACCAAGCCACGCCCATAAAACCAATAGTAAAAAAAATTGAATTCCACCACTGGTTCAAGACATATATATGGCTGGTCTAAGTTGTGACATATCACAACTAGTAATTGTTAGGGCTGCACAATGAATAGGCTTCAATCCCAAAAGTTGCTTCAGCCTGTACAGGAATGTAAAGGTACCACCTGTTTAATATAGCCATGCCTTGCAGCATCTGTAGAGAACAGGTATCTCTCCGTGGGAAAAGATGGAATAATTTATACTGTTGCAGATAGGTTTTACATTCACTCTCTTCATGCCTTCCTACTTGATCCAGAGTATCCTTTCGGGATCCTACCTAAAAGCATTTTACAAACCAAATGGGATCTAGAACTTTTCCCCGATCAAAGTGATTTGCCTCCTTAATGCCAGTTTTGCCTTCATATCAACCTTGTGGACTTTCCAGAGGCAGCTTTTTATCCTATGCAAGAAACAGGTTCTGGTTATATTAGTTCTATGAACTACTTTCATTAGGAGACACAAAAGAATTACTATTCTCTAAGCTTTGTTACCTGGTTTAATATATACATATCCAATTTGTTATCTGGATTTCCCATCCAGTGGCAGTTATTGAGGCCTATAATAATCTATTTAGAAAAAAAAGAGCTATATTTGCATTCTATTCTTTATTCACAGAGCGCAGGGCAGTAAGGATACATGGAAACACATCACTTTTAATGATGCAACCTCTTATTTGTTCTGCTTTGTTCTTTATTTTGTGCCATGCTTCATTCTAAATTGGCAAATCTACAGTTAACTCCGAATTTAGAGAGTACAATCTTAGCTATAGCTTTCTGTTAATCAAATCTTTCTTCTTTTGTTACTTGTGTGCATATGTATTGTGCCTATGCATATAATACATAGGGATGAATGTGCCTGTAGTATGGATGTCTGAATAATTTAATCTTTGTAAACTCTGAGCCTAACTGCCCATATCTTCTAGACTAAGTGATGTTGTGTCCCACCAAATGTCAGAATACATTTCTTGGCTAAAAACAAAACAAAACAAGAAGTCAAACTGCATTTTTAAATGCCATGATGTAAAATGCATTTATGGAATGCATCTGTGTGTGTATCAGAGCCACAAATAAAAAGCAAATATCAGTAATTGATGGGTTTAAAAATTGGCAGATGCAGAAACAGGAGTGATGCATGAAGAAACAAGAGATGCTTACAAGAAAAATTCAATTGTCGGTCCCTAATATATCACCTAATAAACTAAAGCAAAACTGAAGCAATTTTCATTGATATGAAATGGCTCAAGATAATTTTTCTTTGCTATTTCACTGATGGGGATATACCGTATTATGAGGCAGTGAGTATCACCCAAAGAGGTTACAATTAGCCCCAGGGGTCAGAATAAGATTTTTTTCCCTAGAAAATGTTGAAGAACCAATAATGTTAGATACATGGGAAAAGATATGGGTGAGAAATGTAAAATTCACACAGGCCCAAAACTTGAGAAAAATTTTTTATAAGATGTTTTACAGATGGCATCTAGATCCCCCAAAAATGGCTTCTATGTATTTGAATTTACAACCTAAATGCTGGAGATGTGATTGTATGGACGCTACATATTTTCATATATGGTGGACTTGCAAAAAGGTTAAGGCATTCTGGATAAAAATATGGTGGATTATGCAAAATGTTCTCAAAAAAAGGATAAAGTTTTCCCCCCAGCTATTTTTGTTAGGTATAATTACTGACTGTGCAGCAGTAGAGATTAACTTGATTTTGCACTTGATAACTGCGGCTAGATTGTTGGTGGCGCAATACTGGAAGAAGGAAGATTTGCCTACTATCCAAGAAGGGACATTGAAAGTCACAAACTTAGCAGAGATGGCTAAAATATCTGCATATCTTATTCAAACGAGAGATATAAACGAGACTGGAAAAAATGGATTGACTATATTCAAAATAAATATGGGTCTAAAAAATTTCAGATAGCTTATGATTAAGATCAGAAATAATACAAATTGTTTATAGTTAGCCTAGCAAGGAGGAGCTAAGCTCAATTCAAAGACGTTATTAATTTTCTACTTTGTCTTTAAGTATATTTTAAACTGTTTTTGTTAAAGATTTATACCTTGTATTGATTCTGGGAAGTTGGGGGGGGGGAGGTTGGGGGGTTGGGGGGAGGGGGGGAGGGAGTGGAGTTTACTAAGTTGGAGAAAGAGTGTTGGATTTTAAGGTTATTATGATTGTACATGTATACTGCTATTTTTTCTTTTTTATGTATATTGAAATGGAATTATAAATACCATCAACACAAAGGGGAGTTTGCTCAGAAGCTGAAATACACCAAGTGAATGAGAGGAAGAGTGGGAAGCAGAGGAGAGAAGAAAGATAGGAAGAGAGGGACAGGAGAGAGGGTGAGGGGGGAAGATGAGGTTTATAAGGAGGAGTGGTTAGGGGAGAGAGGAGAAGGAGAAAGGAAGGGGAAGTAGAGTAGAAAATGATGGAGGGAAGAAAGGATGTAGAAAGGGGGAGGAGAGAGGGGGAAGAAAGTGTCGGATAAGGTATAAATATGGTGTATGGAGAGCAGAAGAGCCAATAACTGGTTTTTTCCCCTTTGGTAGTTGATGGTAAGATGAATTGATGTAATTACTTAATAATACAACATGATATTGACTATGTAATATTATACATGTGATTATATGCTATGAAAATGGAAAATAAAAAAAATTTCTATGCGAAGATTTTTCCCCCTAGTGTTTTATTCTGATTTTCCATATTTGTTATCAGAGATAACAATTGCATAATTGTACACTGCATTAATCAAACACTAAACCTAACTAAATGGGTATGTAAAGTTGACACAAAGCTCTTTATAGCTTGGTTGATGCAACATGCTAAGTCACAATTTCATTTGGTTACGGTTTGCAATGTTGGTTCAGCATGATGAATAAACACAATCTCTTTCTATGAGCTTTAAGTTTATATTTAAGCAAACATTTTTATTCTGACACCTGCTGATTTTTCAAGTCCCTTAAATTACAATTGCAATTGTTTCAATACAGGTTTCCCCCTGTGTTTTATCCATGTACATGCACATCTTGATAATGTAGCGGGAAGAGTGTGTAATGATTAATGCTAATGAAGCAGAGAAGGATTTATGATTCTGTATTTGGATATGCAAAATGGATAAACTTGAATTTATAACAGAAACCCCAGAACAAAATGATAGCAAAATATTTCTCTCTGCTGCCCAAAAAAACCAATAGGGAGATGTTCAACTAGTCTGCAGGTAAGATGCTTGTCTCCAAGATATTGTCACCTTTATATAATAGAAGAAAACAGCTCTTTCCATTCACAATAATAAGGGGATAGGGATAGACTTTACTATGTCAAGCAAGTTTCACTAGCAAAGTATAGGTTGGAAAATGTAGAGCAATTACCCAATGCATCTTTTCTCTGTCACTTCAACCCTTCCAGTCAGATCCAGCAGAAAGGTAGCCAGTTTGGCCTAGGGGTTAAGGCACCAGGCAGGAAACCCAGAGACCATGAGTTCTAGTCCCACCTTAGCCATGGGTGACTTTGAGCCAGTCACTCTTTCACAGCTGAACTAACCTTAGATGGTGTTGTAGGGAAAATAGGAGGAAGAAGGAGTATTGGATTTGTTTTCAACCTTAACTTGATTATTAAAGAAATAATACAGATGAAATATAAATAAATAAGTAAAATGACATGGGTCCCATCCTCTAATGGGACCCAGAGTCTTTTCTGATACAGCCGCCACCATTTGAAACACCATTCACCTTGAGGCCAGACTGCTCCCAATCCTATTAGCATTCCAGCAGAGCCTGAAGACAATGGCTTTGCCATCTGATCTGGAGATCTGCTAATAGTAGCATGAAGCCTGAATAATGTCTATGTCAACTCTGAAGCTGGCCTGACTGAGACCATTTGGGAGGCTTCAGTGTTGACACAATGGTGCTGAGGGATAGGGAGGGGGGAAATAGACATAGCTGGGGTTTGTAGCCAAAACAAAATAGTTTCCCCTGGGAACCAAGGACATTCCCACAGGTGGCTGAAGAGAGGAGTGAAATTTCCAGGCAACCAGACAGCACCGTGATTGGATCATGTGACTGATTGTTTGGGAAAGGGAGAAAACTTTTATTTTTAATTAGGTGAAAACTGCGGGAACCTTGAGAGTCGGTTTTCACCAGTCTGTGCTAATATGATATGTCCAATAAACCTGTTCTTTGAGGAGCCTGCCTTTCTCGCAGTTCTGTTTGCTATGAGTATATTACTTAGAACCCCGACAGTCTATAATGTTAGAGAGATTGTTTATGCTTTCCTACAAATCACATTTTTTACTTTTTAAATAGCAATTTAAATTTGCTCTTATGCTATTGTGATTTTGCTTATATTTTTTCCACTGTTTTTGTGTATGTGTGTTTGTGTGTGTGTTTAATTCTGTAAGCCACCCTGAATCACATATGTGAAACGGGCAGTGATGTAAATTGGACAAACAAAATTGATCTACATATAGGACACTATAGCATTTTATCACCGTAATCATGGACCAAAGGTAACAACACCTGAAACTTCCCTTCTCCAGGCTGCCCCTGTCCTTGTTCCAGTCTCATTTGCACTATCACTGGTGCTAATTAACAACTTCACACTCTTAAGTGTGCATGGAGTGTCTGAGTCATTTTTCCTCTTGATGTCCTAATAACTACAGCGCTGGGCCTTCTCTGCCTGATTGTTCTGCATAGAATATGCAGTCTCAAAAAAAAAGGCGTGAAAAGGAAAATTCCAACAAGATGCTAAAAAGCAATGCAGCAAGTGTGAGTTGCCTGTTTGTTTTTAATAGATTACCTCCAATTTCATTAAATGGAATAGCTTTCCTGACCTTTAAATTTTACTTTTAAAAAAATCTTCCCATGATTTTTGCCACTACAGAACCAAAGTGTGCTAAAATATATGAGAAGAGCAAAAGAAATTAAACTTTTGAGTGGCTCTGCTTATAGGAAGCCATGTGTGACAGTCCTGGTAGAGATAAGACATGAAGAGCATTTTTTATTTCTAGTGGGACAATGGCTGCTGAAAGGAAGGAGGTCCTCTGCTGGTTACATACAAACTGGATGTGATTCAGGAAGAGATCTAAGTCTCCATCACACCAACTTCCAAGTCACAGTTCACCAAATCATAGTGAATATCAAGATCTCCTACATATCCTTGAATATTTTGGTTTTAAAGCAGAATTCCTCCTCTTATCCTCATAAAATTTTGCACACAGATCCAATTTAACAGGCTTTAGTGAGCATTCATTCAATGATACATAATAACAGAATTGGAAGGGACCTTGACAGTCTTCCAGTTGAACCCCCTGCTCAGGCAGGAAGGTCGATACCATTTCAGACAAATGGTTATCTAATTTCTTCTTAAGAACCTCCAAGGTTGGAGTGCCCATAACCTCTGGAGGTAAGTTGTTCCACAGATTAATTGTTCTAATTGTCAGGAAATTTCTCCTTAGTTCTAGGTTGGTTCTCTCCTTGAATAGTTTTCATCCACTGCTTCTTGTCCTGCCTTCAGCTGCTTTGGAGAATAGGGTGACCCCTTCTTCTTTGTGGCAGTCCCTTGGATATTGGAACACTGCTATCTTATCACCCCAGACTTTCTTTTTATTAAATTAGGCATACCCAATTCCTGCCACTGTTCTTCATATGTTTTAGCCTCCAGTCCCCTAACCATCTGGGTTGCTCTTCTCTCCACTCTTTCTAGAGTCTCAGCATCTTTTTGATATCATGGCAACCAAAACTAGATGCAGTATTCCAAGTGTGGCCTTACCAAAGCATTATAAAGTGGTATTAACAGTTCACATGATCTTGACTGTATCCCTCTATTAATGCAGCATTGGACTATGGTGGGGTTTGTTTTGCACACCCAGGTGACCCCTAAACACTGGGACTGGACCAACTTTCACTATCCCTTTTAGACTGGTGCAATAATGTGGCCTCTCCACTGCCCCCTAGACATTCTTCTGCAGGTTCATTTTTCTCGTGGCATCAGGAAAGCTCAAATCTTTCAATCCAGCCTTTTCCCCCAGAACCAGGGTTCGGTTCCTGCCAGTTCTAACCTCTTCTATAGAAGAGTTTCCACAAATCTCCAGTGCCGTTTAAAACCAGTTCCATCTCCCTCCACCCGCACATCCGCACTTCATCAAGATGAAGAGCGAGAGGAGGAATTCTGGGAGTTGAAGTCCACAAGTCTTAAAGCTGTCAAGTTTGAACACCCCTGGGGTTTTTTTCTAAAGGGTTAGGGGTGCAAGGGTCTTGTAACTTGACAGCTTTAAGACTTGCACATTTCAATGCCAGAGTTCCTGAGCCAACATGACTGAAGGAGGAATTCTGGGAGTTGAAGTCCACAAGACTTAAAGCTGTCAAGTTTGAACACCCCTGGGTTTTTTTCTAAAGGGTTAGGGGTGCAAGGGTCTTATAACTTGACAGGTTTAAGACTTGCGTGCTTCAAATGCCAGAGTTTCTGAGCCAACGTTTTGGTTGCTAAGCAAGAGCCTTGTTAAGTGAGTTTCACCACATTTTACAAGTTGGCCACACACACCCAGTCCCATGGCTGGCAAGCCACTCCCACTCAGTCACATGGCTGGCAAGCCACTCCCACCTGGTCACATGGCTGGCAAGCCACTGTCACAAAGCAGGCCACACCTATAGAAGAGGTTCTAAAAAAATTTGAAACTCACCACTGCCCAGAACCCACTTGGTCTCCAAGCTAATCAGTGGCCAGAGATATGGCTGAGTCTCCAACAGGTAAAAAACACTAAGGTATTGTTCTGACCTAGGCTTCCTGATAAAGCATAAATCACACACTTAGTCCCCAAAACCCTCTTTTATTTAAATGGCTATGAATTATGGTCATTCACAGCCTGTAATGAGTCACAAACAGTTTGTGAAGAGGCCGACAGATGTCTGCCACAGTCTTTCAGGGTAATGCTGATAAGCACCCACTTTTATCTCCCTTGAAACTCTGCCAGAGACTTAATTGCCAATTAGTTTTGCAAGGCCAAACAGAGCCCAGAGTCAAATGGAACTTCTCAGAGTTTGAACCCACCAGAATGAACAAAATTGCTTCCTGCAAAAACTCACGTCCATTTGCTCCTCTTTTATGTCTTATGGGAGGGGCCAATCATCTCCAAGCCTTACTCCCAAGTCGCCCCTTTTGTCTTAACTGTTCTTGCCTTCTGGCAGCTCTGTGCATGTGCACACTGGGAACAGGCTCACACTGTTCTTCTGCCTCACTGATGTCAGACTTTGGAGGCTCCAGAGGCAGCACATCACTCCCAGATGGCCTTGGCCCCCTCTCTGCCTCCAATGCAGAGCCCTCATCCGAGCCTTCCCCAGACTCCAGGACTGGCCCATGTTCCTCCCCAACCTCCTCACTGTTTGACTTTGCTGCCAGCTCCACAGGCCGGCGGCGGATCACAACAGGTATCTTTTTGCCGTACCAGGGGAGAGAGGCTCCCAATTGCACTGAACAATCACTAATGTGTACTAGAGACATAGGATTAGTTACATATCTGCTGGTAAAACCTGGAGAGCAGAGGGCAGAGTGATATAAGAAGATGGGAAAGTCGTACCAAACATTACAGGCAGGGCTGGGGATTTTCATATGGAGCTTTCTTTTATGTGATACTGAATTTCATTTCCTGCAACATTTACTTCGTCACCTTGATCTATTTGGTGTAGAATAGCAAAAGGCTAGGAATGATCAGGGAGCATACAATTCAGACTGAATCAGCAACTGTTCAATACTAATCAGCTCAATCCTGCTCTGATCATCGTTTGCTCTTCCTTTTCTTACCCCTCCCCACAATCAAAGAAATCCTGCATTATTTAAGAAGATTATTTTTCTTTGCTTAATTTAGTCTGGAGTCACTTTGCTGGGAGGAGAGACAATTTTTAACAAACATTCAGCATGAAAAAGAATCCGCTGTGGCAAGGAGGTGGGGTTGGAGGGGTGGCAATTCTCCTGTTTAAAAAAGCATCACCCTACAAAAGCTATAGAGTCCCAGGAAACGTTGCTTTTTCTTGCTAAGCCAGCTTTGTTTACCCTCAGCAGTTATGCAGCATTGTTAAATCATCACTTGCACTGCAGGAACCTTTGATTAGCTGGGATCATTTTAGGAAAGAGCTTTTGCTCCCCTGTCTAAAGGTGGGAGAGCAGTGAAGAGGAGGAGTAACACTTAACACAGTACTTGTATGGAAAAGGCATGGATTTGTTTCACAGCAAAGATTTGCTTTAGGGAATATTTTAGGGTATTATAATCACTCCCCCCTTTTTTCTGTGAAATTAAATCTGCCTAATGTTAGTGATAGCTTTGGTGAGAAGAAGCCAGATGATATGAAGATATCTACTGTATAATGCTTTGAGATGCTGCTAATGTTACCATTCTTTATCTGAGGAAAAGCTGCATTATTTGGAGTTTTGTATCACAGGGGGCTTTTGTTGTTGTTGATCACATAAACATGTGAACATTATTTTGTCAGTTTTCATGCATTAAATAATTTTCTGTCACTCTTTAGAGAAGAGAAAGGACAAGGCACATGAGAGAGTGTATGGATAATATCATTGTATCTATTAGTCGTTAGATGCTACCAGCCGTAAAATATACCTGGGTGTTTTTCCCCCCGTAATATACTGCTATTGTATCGAATAACACTTCTCTGAATTCTGATGCAGGTAGTCCTTAACTTACAACTGTTTACTTAGTGACTGTTCAAAGTTACAATGGCACTGAAAAAAAGTGAGTTATAACCATTTTTCACAGTCACAACCTTTGAAGCATCCCCAGGATCATGTGATCAAAATTCAGATGCTTGACAACTGCTTCATACTTATGACTGTTGCTTTGTCCCAAGGTCATGTGATCCGCTTTTGTGACCTTCTGACAAGCAAAGTCAATGGGGAAGCCAAATTCACTTAACAACCAGGTTACTAACTTATCAACTGCAGTGATTCACTTAACAACTGCGGCAAGAAAGGTCGGCAAAACTCACAATGAGTGTCTCACTTCATCACAGTAATTTTGGACTCAATTGTAATCGTAAGTTGAGGACTGCCTGGAGTTCTTCTGTGCCTTCCACAGTATGAGGAATCTAAATCAAGGCACTTGGTCTAATATAATGAAATAGAACAGGCTGACAATGTTTTAAAAATAAGCCTTCCGTGCTTATTAAGATGATTGTTGTGCCATAAATGTCATGCTTTGACTATGGAAGAAAACCCACCTCTGAAGTTCTTTCAAAGAGACGGTGATCTTCAGACTGTGGCCCAGGATGTAAAGAACGGCTAATATATCTGCCCATTGGACCATCTCCCCCAATGGGCCCCCTTTTAATACACGAGGGCTGAAAACATCTCCTGATTCTTCTGTCAAGAAGCCAATGTGGATCAAAATCTAGAAAAAAGCCAGAAAAAAGAAAGAAAGAATGGGTTGAATAGGTACAAAAGAAACAGGGTTTTTAGGTGAGCAAGAAATAAATTACAAAAACAGGGCCCAAGTGAATCTCTGCGCATTACACTTACAACACCATATACAATGAACAAGCAACTAATTTAATTTTGTACCTGCTTCCGATCTCGGTGTTTTCCCTCCAGCTTCTGTTCCAGTTTATGAGAGGCCCTCAGCCATTGTGTGGCCAGATGACGGATCCGTTTCTTCATGAAGATCAAGGACTCCTTGCCACTGCCAATTAACTCCAGAAGATAGGCGAAGTCTCTCTGAAAAGCCGCCTTGGAGGATAAAAAAAACCCTATAGACTTTCTACTCATGCAAGGTTCAGTGATCTTCATAAGATCTATCACTTGGATATATGTTCTTCTTTCCATTGCCTCTTTGGGTAAGATTAAAGATACTACTGAAATGGTTTAGGACAGGGGTCAACAAACCATGGCTCTGGAGCCACATGTGGCTCTTTCATCCCTCTGCTGCAGCTCCCTGTTGCCAGTTGGCTTTACAATTGATAAGGCTTTTGGTTAGGACAGGTAGAGGAAAAAGGATGGTGCACTAGGAGGAGTCTCTATGGTGGGGGAACTGGATTTTTGGTCAGCTCCAGAATTGAAGGGAGGGGCTTCCGATAAGCACCTTTGTGGCTCTTTGAGTGTTTAAGGTTGCCGACCCCTGGTTTAGGACAATATGGTGAGCTTAGGATAGTATGCTGAGGATTATCTTGAAAGTTCATTATCAGGTATAGCCTATTGGTAGAGTGAAGTGATAAAACTACAAACTACAAGTTGTAATGTGGAATGTCCCCATTCACATTTGCAGCAACCGTGTTCTCCTCTAGGATACTGATTTGCTTTCTCACATCTTATAACCACTGATAATTGTACAATATATTTGATGACGTTTTGCTATTAGGGCTGGGTTTTCCCCACCATTTATTTATTTATTTATTTATTAGACTTCTATACCGCTTCATAAGGCTTTCAGCCCTCTCTAAGCGGTTTACAGCTTTTTAGCAAATTGAGTCAGAAAATTACCCCCACAGTGTGGGTCCTCATTTCACCCACCTCAGAAGGATTAAAGGATGAGTCAACCTTGAGCCAGTGAGATTTGAACCGCTGAACTGCAGATAACAGTCAGCTAAAGTGGCCTGCAGTACTGCACCCTAACCACTGTGCCACCTCAGCTCCTATAACTTTTATAACCATAACTTTTATTTTATAGTTCTGTATACCATACAACTGTTACCTTGATGTTATTCAGTGGTTTCATTTTGCTACTGCCTTAAGAGTACCTATGACTTGCATTCATGACCCCAATGGACTGACCACTCTATGCTCAGCAGATAACGCAAGGCCATCAGGAAAATCCAGGGACATAGGCTGGCACATTTAAAATCATTCTAGATCATGACAAACCACTTCCAAACTATTTTCCATAAATTAGCCTGAAAGTTATCAGGAAAAGCTAAGAATAGACTTCCTTCTGTTTCAACTTTCCCATTTTTGCCATCTGATTGTCAGACAGATGTAGAGGAACTAATTCCTTCAGTTGCTACTTAGTGAAATTAAAGGCAGCATCTCCTTACTCAGGCATTCCACCTACATTAACACTACTACCATACCAGGAAAAAATATAATTGGGAGGAAAATTCTCCCTATTGTACCTGATCCCATAGTAGCGTAATGGGCTATGTGCTCTGATTTTACTTATGTATACTTAATGGAGAATAGAGATTGAGTGGGATGTGTGATTATACTTAGTTGTAGACAGTATAGAATCTTTTCCTAATCAATCCATCTTTATTATGGTCACAGACCAGAAAGATTTTTTTTCTTTTCCTCCCACACATATCCCAAAATAGGAATCATTCAGGAACTACCGTTTTTCACAAACAGATGTTCTAACGTATGTTTTTTCTGCGGATGGTTGCCCATGTCCATTACTATCGAATGAGAATAGTCAAGCTGGTTTCAAAATAAAGCCACTTTGATATATAGGTCATAGCCCTGAGTCAGTCCAAGAGCAGCAAGCCTTACCTGTATCCTGGGCAATGGGTTGGAAGAAGGGGCAGCTGCTGACTGATTTCGCCAAGGCAGCACTGGGCAGAACCACTCAACTTCACTGAGGTAGATCAGGAATGAGCATTCTGTGCCATCCACACCAAAGAATGCATAGCAAGGGTCTGAAGTCCATCGAGCCCTCATCCACTGCCAGGCAAAATATTATTTTAATGATAATACAAAGGAAGATATGCAACAAGTACAAGTTCTTGTGAAGGAGAGGGGGGGTGGAGGCAAAAATGCAACATAAGGAGAAACTTTTTGTGTCCTCTGTTCCAGGAAAAATATCCACAGTACATCTTGTGAAAGAAAATTGTGTTTAAACTAGATTAGATTCCGATATATATCTGCTGGTGTTATGTTCTTATCTAAATGCATAGGAGATGCTGCCAGAGGAGCTCAGGGTAGCTCTATCAATCCACTATTCACAAAGTATATTTTGCCTTTTATTTCAGCCAGTACTAGCAGAGGAAAAAAGAACCAACTTTATAATGGTTTGGATTAATTTCACCAGGAAAAAAAATAAGTATGCTGGTTAGGAAGTTTCAAAAACAGGTAGGTGAAAGATCATTGCTAGCATTAATATTCTATTGCCCAGAAAGGTAGAGCTGACAATCCTGTACTAAGAAAGAAAAAAAAAAAAGAAGAAGCATGCCCTCAAAATGTGATTTTTGCACACAAAGCAATAAGCATCGGCTCCTCTGTGTAGATCCATCATCCTCCATAATTGCTGGTGCCATCCTCTTCCAAACTTAACTACACAAATGAATCCACTCAAGAGGCAGCCCTCCACTCCCAATATGTAAAACTCACCAATCATCCAGACAGGAGATAGAATTACTGCCACCCACAATTAAATCACACTTAAAATTTAACCCAGGCATGAACAAAGGCAGCAAAAATGAACGCTACTGAACTGGGAAAGTCTGAGTAATGTAAAGGTTGGGTCTTGTTAATCTAACCATTAATTTATATTGTCAAATAGTTAGATTGGTAGCTGAGGTTCAGTGGGGGAGGAGATAACTAATTTTAACTTAGGGGTATGCTGTCCAGACAGTGTTGACTTCGGCTGACCTGCAGTTTTCTTGGAAATATTTCAGAAATGGTTGGCCCTTGCCTGCTTCCTAGAGCAGGGAGGTCCAAGGTTACCCAGCCAGCTCTGTGCCTAAGGCAAGACAAGAGCTCAGGGTCTCCAGGTTTCTAATCTGGGGTCTTAACTACATTACTACACCAAACTGGCTTTCTATTTTAACTTATAGTTAAACTAAAACATTGGGGTGCAGCTGTATAGTGCTGAACACATCCACATCCAGCTGTAATGATTTATAGGAATGACTTAGAAGCGGGTGGAAGAGATGCTGCCTGGGGAGCAATCAGATAAGGGGGGAGCCCACAGCTGCTTAACAGGCACAGAGGAAACTCAGAAAGGAACCCCCCTAATTTATCAGTGTATTAAAAGTGAGGGTGGGAGATTTGTACTTTCAGGCTTGCAAGTTCCTGTTGATGTAGCCTTACAATAAAGTACTATAGAATTAGCTCATCTGATCTGTTTCCTGTCTGCTCTACCTGGCAAGGCTAGCTAAAGTTCTGCTCTTTGTTAAAAGCACAACAAATATAAGGCATCCAAAGCTCCTTAGGCCAGAGATGACTTTTTAGATTAAAAACAAGCAAGATGATAAATTCATATTGGTGCTATTTTTGCATAGCTTGTGTGTGAATAATTAACACCTCTATGAAAGTTACATCCATCCATTAATCATGAAACACAGGGCAATTGAGCTACTGTGAATTGAGAGCAAGAAACATCTATCCTCTCCATCCCACTCTCAAATGACTATTTGTTCAGGGGTTTTTTTGTTAAGCTAGCCTACATCTCTACTTGAGCCTTTTGAATATGGAGTATAGTGGAGTCTCCTATTTCAATAGCGTATTTATAAGGGGAAAGTTGGAATTCTTTTAGATGTATCTTTTGGGGATTTGCATTATCAAATGAGGGAGGAAGAGGAAAAAGAGGAGGAGGAGGAGGGAAAAATGTCACGTTCAGTACATTTTGAAGGCTGTTCCACATAGTCACAATATCTAGAATAATCTATTGTTTTGCATTACCTATGCCAGTTTTATTAGAAGATTTAATTTAAGAATAAGAATAAGAGTAAGAGTAAGAGTAAGAGTAAGAGTAAGAGTAAGAGTAAGAGTAAGAGTAAGAGTAAGAGTAAGAGTAAGAGTAAGAGTAAGAGTAAGAATAAGAATAAGAATAAGAATAAGAATAATAAGAAACATTTCTTCAAGTTATTGGAACTTAATGGAATTTCAAATCCCTTTCTAGAATTTTCAACATTATCGTTTCTATTGAGGCTAAGTTGAAATGTGTGGCGCGATTCGTTCATAGCAGATGACAAATGATTTCAGCAGTCTTTGGGTGGGAGCAAAGAAAGTAAATTAATTGCAATATTTAATAGCTATTGCGTTTCCTGGACTTTTGGAAATTAATGCATATCATTTTCTGCCTTTCTAGCAGGCAGAGAAAGGACATGAAATCAAGATTTAACATTAGGATCAAGGATGCAACATCAGCATGAAATCCAGATATAAGCACATCCTGAAGAAAATCAGAAGACATTCTATCTATCAAGGGTTCTTTGGTGCTCTTTGAGCTTGGTTGTTTTCTTGCAGATGTTTTATTGCCCAAACTAGGTAATATCTTCAGTGCTAGTTTGGGTAATGAAATGTCTACAAGAAAACAACCAAGGTGCAGAGTGCACCAAGGACCCCTCATTTTAACCCTGAGGTACAATATTCTCCTTTACTGATTCTTCCTACTGCACAGTTTTTGCCTGTTCAGAAAACAACACAACGAAGAGACACTGATCACCTGACAGCTGCATCAAAATATATGGACTAGATAAAGAACACCTTGCCTTCTGGAGTAAACTGTCTCAATATATGGTACTAGCTTATTAGTTACCTCACCATAAAAACAATGCACAATAAGTGAAAAACATTTAGAATGATAAAACAAGAATAGTATATTTATGATGCCATTCATTAAATGTTGAAGAGGGGGGAGTGAGGTTGCAATGATCTTTCATCCTAAAGGCCTTCATTTATAGATAACAAGGAAATGGATTTTGTGGGTATCTGACTGTTGGAAGAAATGTCCATCTGGATTCAGTTCCAAGTGGGGGGGAAAAACATAGAAATATAGAGGCTGCTTGGAAAGAAGGTTTAATGGTAGACAAGATCGCACGTCTTGAATTCCTGAGCAAAAAGGGCAGAGATGCTGAGAGTGCCCTGGTTTTATGCTCTCTGGGTCCCACCTCAGAGTTTCCCATTCCTGTGTAAGAAATGCATTCTGATTAGTGGTCAGACTCCCAGGGGACCGGAGTCTTAGCTAACTTTGTAGGCTGTCCTGAGACCCAAGCTTGTTTGAGCCACTGGCTGATGTAATCTTCTCAGGTGCCATGTGGTGAATTTCTGTTTGCTAGATGCTGAAGAAGGTAGATCTTTGTTATATAGAATAGACTGTCTCAGGCCTTAATGGCACATTGACAAAAGGGGGTGGATGAGTTCCTGACTCCCTTTTAGGAGGAAATATTCTGCCCTTTTAATATTTCCTAAAATATTTCATTTACTAGTAGAGGGGTGGGGTTTAACTTCCTACGTGACCATAAAGCCTGGGTTAGAGTTGTGAATCCACAGCATTGGGTCTCAAACAGCTCTTGGTCGGTGCCTATGGCTTCCCTAACCCTCCATATTAGAGATAAGGGCAGCTATTGCTATCATTCCTAATTTCTCAGTAGCCCAGTGGCTACAGATCAGTTAGCATGGATACTTATGTATGTGTTCCTCAGTGTGAATGTACATGTATATGAAGTGTTCATGTGCAACTCCCAAGTCAGTTGTATGAAGCTCTAACTCTAAAAACATAACCCTTCCCCAAATCTAAAAAGACTGCCACTCCCTGCCCCATGCTTCTTCCCCACTATCACTAGTGATGTTTCTAGGTCCAAAGTATGTCTGGTGCCAACTTTACCTACTAGGTAGGAGTGCTATTTCCAGGGTTTTTTAAAAAAATAAATGAAGTGATTTAATTATCACCAATACAAGCACATATAACCTAATCATGAAATAGAGCCTAGAGCCTACATTATACATAAGCAGAGGTGGGTTGCTCCCAGTTTGGCCTGGATTGGCCAAACTGGTTGTGGTGGCGGTGGGAGGCTCCGCCCACCCACCTGGATGCTTCTGCCTATATGCGAGCATGAACGCACCAGTAGTAAACTGGCTAGCAACCCACCACTGATACAAAAGGGATTAAAATATTAAAACCTTGCCTTTTGTTAGGATCAATATAATTTTTAAAACAGTAAAACAAAAGAATTTAATAAAGACAAACTAGAAATCTATGGGTCCTTTAAGAATGGTACAAACTGTGAAAGGGTGTGGGGAGTCTGAGAAAAAAATTGCTGAAGACACAGACCCAAACAATCAAAAGCCACCAGTGGGTGAGGCAGTTTATCTCAATTTAGTTCAAATGAAGAGAAATCTGGGAAGACTTAGAAAAAGAACAAGGCTGCAAAATCCAGTTTCCAATATCACTTGTAGCCAAATCAACACCACAGAATAGGCCTCAAGCTCAGGAACCAGGTGAAGGTGATAGTCTCACATCAGATCTTACTAGGGCTATTGTAGCCAAGCAGCAGTTGTCCCTCATCAATAACATCTCAAGCTTTCTACTTCATGTGCCATGGATTATCCACACACAGCCATTTTTTTCCCCCCAGGAAAACATTTCATGCTTGACATACTAGGGTCAGTCTGCCTCTGCAGTGATCTAGTTAAGAGGGTCTGCTGAGGACGCTTCAGAAATGGTAAGAGGGGTCTCTCCCCACCATAGTAAGTATGCAGTATGGATAAGCCTATGAGTGAGAGAGCCTTAAGGCTGCATCAAAAGGTCCCTGATCCGGATCTAAACCAAAAACAGCCTCAAGTTGTGCAAAATCAGTTATCTTGAAGGGAAGTCTGTAACTGAGGCAGAATAGGAATCAGCAATGGGACAGTCAAATTCATGACAAGGTTTACAGCCAATTCAAGGATAGATGGTAGTAGAGCAGTAGTATTCAGTAATACATAAATTCTTATGATTTTGCAAACTTTAAAAAAGCATTATATATATATACATAGCCGCTCATCTCAATCCAATTGACTTTGGGCATCAAACAATATCACAATAATTAAAACCATAAAAGCACAAAAATAGTTAAAAATTTCACATATACTGCAGGCAAGTGAAAGTTTTCATAATGATTACATAAAAATTAAACAGGATCCCTAACACTTTTAGCACCCCAGGCTCTGGCACATAGCCAGATCTTTGAAGCCTTGAAAAAAGAGTAACAGGGTTAGGGTTATCTAAACCTTAGGATGCAATACACTTATACTTCAATAGAGCAGGAAGAGCTATAAAGGTAGTCCTTGATTTGCAACAGTCCATTTAGTAACCATTCAAAGTTACAATAGCACTGAAAAGTGTGACTTGAGCATTGTGGCATCCCCATGGTCACGTGATCAAAATTTGAATGTTTGGCAGCTATTTCATATTTATGACGTTGCCATATCCTGGGATCCTGGGATCACGGTTTGCAACTTTCAGACAAGCAAAGTCAATTGGGAAGCCAGATTCACGTAATAATCATGTTACTAATTTAGTAACTGCAGTGATTCACTTAACAAGGGTGGCAAGAAAGGTCGTAAAATGGGGCAAAATTCACTTAACAACTTTCTCTCTTAACAACAGAAATTTTGGGCTTGTCGTAAGACAAGGACTACCTGTATACTGCTTAACTGTCCTTTACACTTCACGGTTTTGTGTCTAACTTGAGGGAAACTTGAGAGCAAGCAGCGCTTGAGAGCAGATGAGATTCGTTGATTGCTATGTTGCTTCCTAGAAAAAGGTTACCTTCTCCTCAAAAGGTTTTAATTGTTGTTTTTAACTTGTCATTCAATAAGAGAGCAGATCTCCTCATGGATCCTAATTAGAATATAATTTTAAATTTTGCATACTCACCTCTACTTTTCCAGAGCAATCGGGGTACTTCGGATCTCTGGGCACTTCACATTGGTCCCGTCGGCCTTCTATGGCTGTAGGAAAAAGGGAGGGAGGGAGGTCAGAAGATGATATGAGCTGTGGTTCCCTAACAATATTTTGTATCATTGAAGCAACCAAACCACGCTGTCCTTTGAAACAGCTTGTGTTCTCCCACATCCAACACAGATGGTCTGCTAAGTGGAAGAAGGAGGGAGGAAGGGCAGAAAAATATGTCGTTTGCATTGAAATGTAAGCAAATTAAATTCATTCATATGGGTAGCAGAATTATTTATTTATTTGCTCTTCTCCAAATATTACTCTGCAGTTTTCCAATTAAAGAAACCTACAGAAATACACATACACATTTTCAGACAAGCACAAGACATTTCCTTTTAGGAAAATGATTTTTCTCTCTATAGTTAGGAGTCTTGATTTTTCTTCTAAATACTTTGAAAGCTTCATTATGAAAAATCCTTTTTACAAGAGTGACATACGTAGATGGTTTCCAATTTCTGTTTTTCCCTCCACATTTAAACCAAATAATCATGAATTATGCAAAAGCTCCAATCCCATAAAGCCCAAATTAATGTGGAAGATGATGTGGAGGGTGGAACAAGTCTTAAATGGTGAGTTTCCTTTTCTAGATGTTATTTGTCTATTCAGTATTATTAAATTGTATATACTACATCTATAAAATAGACTGAACTGGCTTTATAAATGCTAAGCTCTTACTAGAATAATTTATGATTTTTATTGGAAAGCACTTATAATTCCTTTATTAGAAATATGGCAGATAAAACTATGGGAGCATGCAGCAATCTCCAAAATACTTCAGACATGGGGGGAAAAAACAATCCCAAATTTAATTCTAGTTTTCATTTAATCTGGAAACTATGGAGTACAATCCCGTGCATGGCCATTTGCCGCATCCAAGCTTTGAATTCTACTAAAATGAGAAGTTTAAATTCTTCAATTATGTCATTTTATTTTTATAGCTAATCTAAAATTTGACATAAATAGCAGTTAAATATAACAGTTCTGAATGTGACAAAGTGTTAAATTACCATGCAATTCTCTCTGTATTTGTTTTAAATCAAGTTGAAAAATAAGAGTAAAAGTGAGATGTTTCTTCTAATGAAGTAGTTTGAATTTTCTTGTAATTATATCTGACACTACTCTGCAGTTTTCAATTTAATGTTTATTTGTAATTTCTGTGTTTTCTTTTTATTCTCTCTCTCTATTATCCATCCATCCATACATCCATACATACATCTACCATCCAGAGGTGGTATTCAGCCAGTTCTGGCAGGTTCTGGAGAACCGGTAGTGGAAATTTTGAGTAGTTCGGAAAACCGGCAAATAGGCTGGCCCCGCCCCTGCTGCCTCCCAGCCTCCCAGCTGATCTTCTTTTGTTTCCCTGAACAGGAGAACAGAGCTGGAAAGCAGGTTAGTGAGGTGGGGAGGGAATGGGGATTTTGCAGTATCCTTCCCCTGCCACGCCCACAAAGCCATGCCCACAGAACTGGTAGTAAAAAAAATTTGAATCCCACCACTATTATCATCTATTTATCATCTCTGGCTTTTACAAATTCAGAAATTCATGTAGTATCTGTCCCATCATTTTAAGACATATTTAGGACTAAAGAATACTGAATTTGTTAATTTCAGTATTCAAATTTAAGTTTGTTTTAATAGGTTTTGGTTCAGGACTCATAACTAGGTTTGGATAGAGAGACCACATATGTAACATCCTCTCTACGCAGGTAACTCTATGCTCAATGGGAAGAACTTAATTCACAGTATAAAAATCAATGTGACTCACATGATATGTTCCACCTTGAAAGGTGCAATCTCCTGAATGTTTAAAAATCTGCTCCCTTTCATTGTCTATAACTTGCATTAAGCTTAATAGGGCAGCAGAAAGAATATTTTAAAACAAAACAAAGCTGCACTATCATTTTTAACTGCAGTGGCACCTAAATGGAGATGTAGCGAGTCTCATGGCTTCTTTTAATTTGGCTTTTTAAGCAACACAACAGATTAATGGTTGGTTCAAATTTCATTTTTAGCCATTTGGTCATCCTTTGAGGTTGCGTCTACAGGACCCTACTTTTCTAACAGCATCTTTAAAAACCCTTCAATGTGTGCAAATGACAGCAGAGATTTATGCTAATAACTAATTAACTTAGTTAATTAAGGCCATCAATGAGACAAATAATTAGGGGCACAGAAATCTTATAGATTAGATAAAATGTAAACAAATTCTATTTCCTTATGCATCAATGTCCTATACATAACTGAATGGAGAATTTGTTCATGCTTGTCTTTAGTCAGTCTTTCAGCTTTAGCCACAATCATATCTACAAGATATGAGCCGAGATGGCGCAGTGGTTAGAATGCAGTACTAGCTGCAGTTCAGCAGTTTGAATCTTACCAGCTCAAGGTTGACTCAGCCTTCCATCCTTCCCAAGTGGGTAAAATGTGGACCCAGATTGTTGAGGGCAATAGGCTAACTCTGTAAACTGCTTAGAGAGGGCTGTAAAGCACTGTAAAGTCTAAGTGTTATTGCTACCAAGAGTGCAGTTCTTTGACCAAAGACCACAGCAGGCTCTAGAACAGCTGGTTTCTTGCTCCAACATAACCAATTCCACTTTGGTAGTCAAACACAGAAGGAATCTTCCCAAACTTGACAATTCTGCACTAGGCCGCCAACCCTTTCAGGAAGGCAAGCAAAGAGGGGAACAGCAAGGAGTAGAGTCAGGAGACTCCAGGGAACATCATCAGTCCCAGCTAGGATGTGGGCTTCCACAGAAGTGGATCCATGAAGTTAGTTGTGCAACTAGACATACTGCCTGTCCCTACATAGCACATGCTTAGCACTCACCCAGAAGCTCCACTTTGGCATGATCCATTATTCATGCAAAAGCAAGCCAGCAAGACCTTTATCAACTATTTATAATGTGCTCCATTTGTTTTCATGACTAGTTTTCTGAAACCCATGCAATTATTCATGTCCCTAATGTTAAATAAGGTCATTGCTACTCAGCTTTATTAAGAATCCTATCTGCAGATTAAAGATGGATGTTAAAAACTGATATTAAGACAGCCCCCGGCTATAGTTTATTGGCTTCTTTGCATTCTCTCTTGCCTGGGGTGAGATGGGAGCCACAGCTATTTGGAGCTACTGGGTGGGCAAAGAAAATTGAGAGGGAAATTGTCAATATTTAATATTTGAGGGTCACCACACTGTAGCTTGGTTAGATAAGCAGTCATAAAGAGCTGTTGCATCTGCCACATTAATCATCATAATGAAATCCATTGGCAATTTCAAAGATTAAGTCTTTGATTCAGGAAGGCAAAGGCTTCATTTCCAAGTTTATATGATATGATAAAGAAAGCTCTAAACAGAAAAAGTGGAAGAACAAGGTGTGAGTGAAACTCTGAGTTAAACAACACCTTAGGAATCAATGGACCCTTTGGATTGGAATTAATTTCCTTAGGATTCTCTATGTTCTGACCTTGGCTTCCCAAGATCATGAAGCAGACTCCTCACCCTGATAAAACCTCTTTTAATTAGGTAAAAGGGAATTCCTCTCCAGCAAAATCCCGGTTTAACAGTCTTTCATGAGATTTCACAACTATGGACTTTTATCAGGCTTGGAGAGTTGCCAGGCCGACATCCTCCAAAAGCCATGCTATAGCAGCAATTACTTGGCAGGAAGTCAGGAACAGATCTTTACCCTAATGAATTGAACTAATTGTCTCCTGCAAACTCCACCCTTTTGCTCCTCTTTATTCCCTATGGGAAGGGCCATTTACCATCCACCTGTGCCTTTACTCCTGAGTCAGCCCTTGTTCCTTAACTGTTCCCTTCTCCTGGTAGCTCTGTGCATGCACACATCAGGAACCGCCTCAGCTGTTCTTCTGCCCCACTGATCTTCGTCTCTGAAGACAGCTGATAACTGTCGGAAGGGCCCTGGCCCCATCTCTGCCTCTGACGCAGAGCACTCGTCAGAGCCTTCCCCAGCCTGGCCCATGTTCCTCCATAACCTCCTCACTGCCTGAGTCTGCTCTGCTGGCTGCTGGCGGGCCACAACACTCTATGCCCCCTTTCCCTTTCTGAAGGGGCAAAAAGTCAAAGGGAACAGATGAACCCCAGGTGACGTTTTAAACAAAAAAGCTAAAAGATCTGAATCAGGGTAGGGGAGGGGTTGAACACAACAAAAGACACCAGGTATAAAAATCTGGTTCCCATCACATATTCATTTTATATAACAACTAAGCCTTTGGTTGAATTCTGCACTAGAACTTGACATTCTCTATGGAACCCCAACTGGTGCTTCAGAGAGACAAATTACTTTTTTCTCCATGCAGCAGGGGTAACCCACAGAGAAGTTCGAGGCAAATTGGAAGTAATCTCTCAATTACAAGGGACATCTTCTAATTATTTTTTATTTATTTGATTTGTCAATTGTTTACAAGATAATAGTAGAAGAATAAACATGAGTATGAATGAATGGGTAGAAATAAATGGGGACAGTAGGACATGATGGTGCACTTATGCATGCCCCTTACAGACCTCTTAGGAATGGGGTGAGATTAATAGTAGACAGTTTAAGGTTAAAGTTTTGGGGATTTGAAGATGTAACAACAGAGTCAGGTAGTGCATTCCAGGCATTGACCACTCTGTTGATGAAGTCATATTTTCTGTAATCAAGTTTGGAGTGGTTTACATTGAGTTTGTATCTATTGTGTGCTCTTGTGGTTGAAGCTGAAATAGTCATTACCGGTAAGATGTTATAGCAAATAATTTTGTGTACTATGCTTAAGTCCTAGGTTGTCCAAGCTCAAAATTTCAAGCCTGGTGATGTAGGGTATTCTGTTGCGAGCAGAGGAGTGGAGAACTCTTCTCGTGAAATACTTTTGGACTCATTCAATTGTATTAATGTCCGATATACAGTATGGATTCCAGACAGATGAGCTGTATTCGAGAATTGGTCTGGCAAAGGTTTTGTATGCCCTAATTAGTATACTACATACTGTATACAAGAAAAAGACTACATAACTCCCTCCGATGAAATAAGCCATCAGTAACCTGAATCAAATCCACAATTGAACTCCTGAGTCAGCTCATATTCTTGTTCTAAAGAAGGCAAATTAAAGTCCCCAAGAGTTTTAAGTCTAGGGAACTCTACCACCATTTTTTGCCACAGAGTTAAATGGCTCAGGAAGAGAAGAAGCCTCATGTCATGGATGCTGATACCTTTGCAGCGGCCTCATTTGATCTCTAAGGCTCTTTACTTTACAAATAAGGTCCCACATCCAGCAGTGCCTGGAGTAGCACTTCTGGAAGCCTTAGAACATCTTGGATGGCAATGGCAACACCTATCCCACTTCCCCAGGATCATGGCTGATGGCACACCTGAAATCCAAGAGGGCACAAGATTTGAGGGGCTTCTTATACATGATACCCAACTAAGCTTTGCAATGCACACCAAGTCAGCCCCCTTATCAGTGATTAAATCTGTGAATATTAATGCACTATCAATAAGAACCTGAAAAACTTTATTTAAGCGTAAAGAGAGACACTGGCTGGATTTATAGTGTACATAGTACTATGTGTTTACCATAGTGTATTGAATAAAGCTCAGTTGATGAGTTCAAACTTAATACTTAACATACACACATACAAAAAACACATTATGTCTTAATGTGATAGGGGAGCTCAGACATAGGCAATGAAGTTGTTGAGGCATCATTGAAAATGTGTGGGAAAGCACACTTTTCCCCCTCAAGGCCTCTCCTGAAGGCTGGATTAATCTAGAAGCTACCAAGATGCTATTCACTGCAGGTGCAGGATGTTGAAAGGACTATCTGAAAAAAAATATTTTTATCAGGAAGATATTAAAGGCCACTTAGTAATCCCCAGACAGATTCCTAGCTCCTTTCCTGTTAAACTTCTATCTCATAGTTAAGGCTTTTCTCTTTCAGAGGACTTTTGGGGATGGAATCAAAGGATGATGCTACCCCGAGGCTGTTGATAGACAGGATGATAATTAGTGTTCACTATTCTTGCAAGGACACGGTGGTTCAGTGGCTAAGACGCTGAGCTTGTTTTTTCAGAAAAGTTAACAGTCCAACAGTTCAAATCCCTAGCACCATGTAACAGAGTGAGCTCCCTTTACTTGTCCCAGCTTCTGCCACCCTAGCAGTTTGAAAGCACATAAAAATGCAAGTAGAAGAATAGGAACCACCTTTGGTGGGAAGGTAACAGTGTTTGATGTGCCTTCGGCGTTTAGTCATGCCGGTCACATGACCATGGAGATGTCTTTGGACAGCACTGGCTCTTCGGCTTTGAAACCAAGATGAGCACCACCCCCTAGAGTCAGGAACCACTAGCACATATGTGCAAGGGGAACCTTTACCTTTTACCTATTCTTGCAGTTTTTATATATTGCTTTTACTCTTATTTTTATTATAACAGCAACTTGTAAGCCACTCAGGATCTTTGGATTGTTGCAGTACAGAAGCTTGAGTAATAAATAAATAAGTAAACAATAAATAAGCACATAACAGAAAGGCTTCCCTGTATACTGGATTAAACACTAGTTAGTGGCTATGTTTTTGTGGGTAGGGGACCCAATTGCTACAAGTCCCAAGCTTGACAACCCACAGCTTAATACATAAGCCTGACAGGATTTCTGTGATAATTGCCCCGTTTGATTCCCATGGCAAAATAAGAAAGGCAGAGCAACTACAGTAGGTGCTGTTGATTAGTTCCGAATGAAAGTCAACCTAGAAGAAAAGACTATCACAGGCCTGGGTTATGGAGAGCAGGAACAACAACAGAAAGCAAAGTTGATGAGTCCGCATGGGATTTAAGGCACGTATTTTAATGGTTCTGTTGGGGATCATTTTCTTCAGTGGCTCAGTAGGAAACAAACAGAATCACTGTAGCATGATTTCCCCAGGATTATGGCTTTTAACATATCCATCCACTAAAAGGAGGTGATACACACAGTGAGGAATGCTGAAGAAAGAAGTAGGACGAAGGTGTCCTCGGGATATGCATCTGTTGCCAAGGGGACGGGCTCCCTCCCTCCTTCCCCTTCCTTCCACTGTGTTGCTGCTGCTGACTTAGGAGATGGCTTGGCAGTTCTAACAGTGAGGATTACAGCTCATGATGTTTGACATTCCACCTATCAATGGCATTGCAGATAGTAACTCTTCCATCCCCATCAGAGTCAAATGAGGCCAATGTTAAATGGGTCTCCTCTCCCCCCCCCCCACCACGTACACAAAAGCTACCAAACAGAACTGAATGTGCAAACATCCATGGTGTAATTTCCACAGTTTGAAACCATGTGGAAGAAAGATTTGGTTATAAATGTTCTTTTCACTTAAGTTTGCACGTTCCATTTTTCAAGTCTAGCATTAACATATGCCTATAACAACTTTGCTGTAACTATGTGTCCATTCAGTCCAACCTAGGTTGCCAAGTTTAAGATGGATTAGTGCTTCTGATCTGTACAGAATCCAAACATGAAAGATGTTAACTCTTCATTACACAGATAGTCACGGGATGGCCATGATCTTAAGCCTAATGTGAAATGTAAAGCACAAATAGCTTATAAATCATAACAATGAGAAAGACATGAACTACATTAGGAAGTAGAATGAGCAAAACAGATAATTGTCTGATAATCTATGCATGGGTATCTATGGAGAGTCTTAGTCATCCAGGGCATGGTTGTCCCAAAGATGATTTTTCAAAAGGCAACTGGACTTTGTTTTTCCTTGAAGATGTTCAGCTTCTCATCCAAGAAGCTTCTTCATTTCTGTACTGAACTGAACAAGCTTCTTGCATGAGAAGCAAAATGTCTTGAAGAAAAAACAAAATCCAGTTGCCTTTTGAAAAAGCTCCTTTGAAACTCTGTATGGATCACAGATGGGTTTCTACCGGTTCGCACCAGTTTGGGCAAACTGGTAGTGGTAATTTGGCCTGGGTTACAGAACCAGCAGTGACGCAGGCTGGCCACGTCCCCAAACCAGTTCCCCGGTCTCCACCGCCATTGCAGGCATGGTTTTTATTAGCTTTTCATGGTCTTTGCGCATGCACAGAATTAACAGTGAACTGTGCATGTGTCTGGTGTGCATGCACAAAACAAACTGGTACCAATTCCAGTAGGAATCCACCCCTGGTATGGATATAGGAGGAAAGTAGAGGTGTGTTATATCGACCAGAAAAGAATAGAGGATCTAAGTAAGTGTTTCCTTCCACAAAAGGCCAAATTGCTTTCTTCTCATGTAACTCTACTGAGTGGAGAAAGTTTCACTGATGGCTTAGCTGGTTGAGTGGATACTTAGAAAGTAGGTTTGGTTTGGTTTAACTTTATATGCAGCTTATCTAAGAGGTTATAAAAAGGGTACAGGGTTGCGTATTTGTCCATGCTAATTCCTCTCTAAAGATGTGGGCATAAATACCCTGAGTAGATACAGAAGACATGTCATCACAGTTGGAAAAACTGTGGCAGGTCTGTTTGCTGCTGATAGGCATTCTCAAGTCATCATGTTCCTTTCCACCGTTGACCAGAACGTTTTTCGCATAGAGAATTGTCTTCTTGATTATAGCACTCACATTCTACTGTATATCTAATCCACTATTTTAAATCATGTCCCCTAGGATGCATCAGTACGTAGTACAAGACATGGCAGATTTCCTCCATGTCAGACTATTGTACCTTAATGCTTAACCTGAGTTTGGGGTGAGGGAAAAAAGATACCTTGGATCTACACAGAAGCACTATAGCATGATAGACTCAGATTCAGTTCCTTGGGTATACTGCATAGCTCCATATCTATACTGGCTCCAGACTATTCTTTTCACACCTGAAGGTGTCCTTACATTTTCCATTTAGGAGACTGTTGCGAAGAATCTGATCCACCTTCATTGCGATGTCTGAGACATTCTGAGCAATTGCTTGAATCCTCTCCATCAGACCAGCTGCTGGATGGAACCTAGGAAAAGGGAAAAATATATATAATACATGTTTCATTTTTGATGGGCATCTCAGCTTATCAATAACAGTGGTGAAGATACTCTGCTCCTGAAGCAATAGTTCTTCAAAGCAGAAAAGGCAACTACCAGAAAAGAACAACACTGAGAACCAAAAAGATGTTGGACCCAAGAGAGATAGATCTAATTTTTCATAATTATAGGGAGTCTTATTTTTGGAGGACAGGACAATGGGCAGTTTCTTTCTAGCCTTGCCCTCATCTTCTCCAAATGCTCTTTTTTCCCCTTTGACCAATCTTATTTCTGAATTGCTTTCTCCCACACCCCACTTGAATACACTTAAAGCTACTTCAAACAAACCTAAGAAAAAGTAAAATTCAAAACTATGTGCCTGCAAATACATATGTTCTCTGGTACACTTGTCAGGAAGATGTGACCATATTGACTGTGTAGCCAATAAATTCATAGTAGCAAAAATGAATTGGCTTCTATGTAATGTGAAACTCGCTTGCCACCCCAAAGAAAGATCAGCCTATCAGCTGTTTCAGAATGGGCCATATTCCGATGGCAAGCTAAGCCAGAATTCTGTTCACAATTTGTTTGCATTGAAGCTTCCTAGAGATAAGCACATTTCAATGTCTTGTTGCCAGTTTGTTTTAGGCTCACAGAGTTTATGATATGTTCCCTTTATTAATTCAAAGTAACTTTTGTATCCCACTCTTTGGTCACATACACTGCAACATTTCAATGTAGCATCTGGTTTATATCTTTGGACCAGATCTATAAACAATTGTTGCTGATTACATACCATCCTTCATTTTAATGAAAAGGAAACACAAGCTATTAACTCAATACTGCAAGCAATGGTTTTGCATTAAATCCGGTGGCCTCAAGCTTGTATTAATTTCATTGCACATTGTATTTCCAATCTGCATATTAGAGGTATTTATTGCTGCCTCACACATTGTTTGGTCTCTTCAGTTTGATTTAAAAATAAATCTTTTTTCATCTGTAGAGAACATCCACCAACACTTGCCCACTTTCTTTTATTTGCAGCAAGTTTTTTTTTAAGTTCACCACATAACACTTTACATCCACTTCTACATAACACTTTGCATCCATTTCTTCACTGGCAGAACATCCACGGGGAGAGTAAAAAAAATACCAAGATGGTGGCTGAAACTATTGTCACATGGTCTTGACTGCCATCTTGATTTTTCCAATATGCACAAATGTGTGTGTGTGTGTGTGCATGTACACACACACACACACACACACACACACACACACACACATCCATATACACCCCTCTGGTAGGTGCTATGCTTTCTCTAGAAGAAGGCATGTTTTGTTTGCATTTGCAGAGCAGTGAAGTAAGATTCCTGTTCTTTATTTCAGGCCACTTCTAATATTAGACTATATGCTCCACTGGTCTCAGTAAAGATAATGGTTCACGTAGCTTAACAATGATCTTACAACTGTTATAGATCCAACAATATTTCCCATGGAATTTCACATGAATCTCAAAATAGCATGAACTGGTTGTTTTGATCTGAAATAGATGTCTGCATCTCAGCAAGGTGGATTCAGGAGTGAGGAACCATTGAGATAATTACAAAGTCATATAATTAAGACTGCAGCTTTTACTTCAGCACAAGGGGGTTTAGAAATAGCAAATTTAACCAATTCAGCAGAATCATTCAATATTTGTAAAGAGACTCTGGGGGCTAGTTAAAGTGAAACTTTATTTATGTTTTACTCACAAATATCCCATTGTTTACAGGGGCTTGCTGCAGGATAACTGGGTGATTCCCCCTCCCCCCATTGTTCTTTCAGAGTGTAATAGGAAAAAAGAGAGTTCAAACTGAATAGTTAAAAATTATTTATTTCACTATATCTTAAAATTAAATGATGAGTGATTTGTTAAAAAAAATAGGTGGCATCCTAACAGTAAATCTTAGGGCAATTGTGCCATTTTTAATTTGCCAAATGCAACACTAATGAAATGATGGATATTTCTTCAAAAGGCTGCAAGCCTACTTGCCACATTTTCAGGGTACAGGGCTCACTGAACACAATTTACAATAAACAGTCCTAAGTAGGAGTGCATGCTAAGTATTGTAGCAACCACAGCTGGGAATCTTATACGACATGTAAATGAGGAAGCATACATTTGCATTTTAGAACAAAGTCAAACTGGGATAATTTTTATTCTTCTCTCCATTATTGTTTCTATTCCTTTCTTTTTTATATAATTCAGGGCTTTATTGTTATTATTACAGATAGCAATATTTCATATCATGGGTATACATTTTGGGATTGGAGGGCAAAATGGCACATAATCCTCATGGAATGAGCATCCTTTCAGGACTGGGCTGCCAAGCCAACATACCTACAAGCACCAATCGGACAAAACACTTTTGGGGTAGTTAAGACACTCTCAGTTTCATTGAGAAGTTATGTCTGCCAGTTCTCCATACAGCACTAAGAGCTAATTTGGTCAAGGGGTTTTAGGTACCAGGCTAGAAAGCAAGAGACTGTGAGTTCACATCCCACCTTAGCTGTGAAAGACAGCTGGGTATCCTTGGGTCAGTCGCTCTCTCTCACCTCACAGAATTGTTGTGGAGAAAATAGGAGGAGGAAGATACGTTGTATATGTTCACCACTGTGAGTTATTTGTAAAAACAATAAAGGCAGGATAAACTAACTAAAATAATCATTTCTGTAATTTTCACTTTTCACCAGTTGTATGAATGTCGTTTTCTTTTTAAAAAAAACAAAAACTAGTAGTTGACTAGAGCACATTCCTATCCTAACCCTCAACCCACAGAAATTAACAATTGCAGAATAAGTGCCTTGAAACATTGTGCTGAAATTCAATAATGGGAAAACACAAAGGTTTTCTCGCTCCCTCCTTCGGCAATATCAGCCTGCAATGCCAAAAAATTAAAAGGCCTGTAGAGGGATTATTTTGGGGTTTCAGTGAAAGGGAGGAATTGATGAGTTGGAGCAACCTGGGTCAGTTCATCCTAGCTTCTTGCCTTGGAGACATTTCTCAGTTGATATAGAAGATTTGCGTAGAGGAGAGAGAAAATAACTTACTGTCTGAGGAAAGGAATAAATTTGCACCTTCTCTCCTCTTGTTATGTTGGCATGGGACTCTTTCTTCAGATCAAATCCCATGTTATATAATTCTTTACTTCCAAACTTGCTATTAGTGCCCAGAATTTGCTGACAGAGGTGATAGCAGGGCTACAAGGTAAACCTAAGCTTGCCTTTTGCTCAATGTCTATGAAGGTTCTCAATCATCCAGGTCATGGTTGTCCTAAAGGTTTTGCTTCTCATCCAAGAAGCTTCTTCAGTTCTAACACAGTACTAAGAAGTTTCTTGGATGAGAAGCAAAACATTTTCAAGGGGGAAAAAAACAATGAAGACCAGTTGCTTTTCAGAAAAAAAGACCTTTGGGGGGAAAGGCCTGTTGCTCCTAATATCATCGAATAGAAATGTTGTTGGGCTGGTGGTTTTTTTGCTTCCAATTTGCTTTCACTTCTACTTTAACACCGAAAATCCTTTTGGCATCTTTAATATATATAGAAACTGGGGGGGGGGGGGGGGATGACGACAACTCTCCCAACACTGTAGTTAGGATGTCTCAATTTCCATAATATCGAAAGCATTAGACAATTATTACAATTCATATAACCAACTTAATTGACTGTCACATATATAGTTAGCCTGAAGGCAGCTTTTCAGAATCAGAACTTGGACTATTATGTTCCTGGGCATCTCATGAACCAGCAGAAATAGTCTCTGTCCCATCAAGCTAAATGCAGCTCATCAACCATATATTGTGGGTTGCCCAGTATTTTTCTTCCTAGGTTAGCATTTGTCATTCCATAAGGCAGCAATACAAGGAGATTCATTTTTTTCCATGTATTGACCATCATACAAGGCTGACAGGTTGCATGGTAGGTCACAAGCACTGCATCCTCTTCTATTTCCTGTGACAGGAAAATTTCAATAAATAAGTGCATATAGAAGACCTGTAACAGATTCCCATTCATCTCAGCTTTATAAACTTCAAATAAAGCTAAAGGAGAGGGAAATAGTACATGGAAAAAGACAAAGGCCAAACAACTCTTGCAAGTTATTCCTTATTGATATACAGAGTCAGCCAATGTGAAACAAGACATCTACAATATGGATTTCAATCAAGGTGGATCTCTTAGCAGATAGAAAATTAATAGGATGTGGTGGAATGTATTGGGCTGGATTCCCAGGAGGAAGGGGGTATATTCTAGAGGAATAAGAGACAGCTGAGTCCAAATATTTTATGTGAGAGAAAGAGGGTAAAGACAGCCCCTCCCTTACAGTTTTCAGAATATATGCTGGATGCCGACAGTAGAGTGCTTCAGTTTGGCAGATTCTGTCTATAAGTATAGAAAAATAAACAAACCTGCTTGGAAGAATCACAACTGTCTTTCTTTGATTTGGGTCCTGATATAGGATCACTGTCTGAACCTACAGGATATTCAGCCTTTCCTGCAACTTTTCCACAGCATTGCCCTAATTTGCCCAAGCGTTTTCATTTTTTATTTGTATGTTTTTATTTCCTTTTTTTTACTTATGTTGCATAAGTTCAACAAACTGGGATGGATTTGAATTTTACAAATGTCGTTGGTTGGACTACTGTAAAACTATAACAGGAATTGCTCTAAACATTGGAATATCTAACAGTTCCACAAAGAAGCGATGAATAGACAGTAAATGAATTTGGACATGCATAGTGCCATAAATATCTAAAAAGATGCACTTCCCCCTACACAACAGAGGTGGGTTGTTCCAGGTTCAGCCCAGATCAGGCAAACCGGTAGTAGCAGCAGCAGGAGGCTCTGCCCACCCGCCCGGACGCTTCTGCACATGCGCAGAAGTGTTGCGCGCACCCGAACCAGTAGTAAAAAAACTGGCAACCTACCACTGCTAAAAAAGTGTTAATAGCACAAGACAATAAGATTGAAAGATTGGTCATTCCCAGTCATTAGAGTTCCTCATGAAAACCGAAGCAATTATGCTTCCTAACAGATAAATTGGAGGAATCCCAGAATAACAAGCATAACAAGCTTCAAGGTATAGCATTTAGTATAGAGATATTATATGGCTCAGTAATGAATATGTTGGCCCAGTTCTACAAAAATCCCAATTAAAATCTCAACTCAGTTTTTGCTTTTCTGGGCAAACTGTCTCTCATTTTCCCTTTTATAAAAACAGCCCAATCCTTGTCTAGTTTTCAGACTGGCTTTCCCGAAGAAGAAAAATCAGCTTATTAGGCTATATAATAAATGTATCTTATAAAGGGAAGCAAATGCCACACTTTTTTTGCCCTTCTTGCTTTTCTTACAAAAAATTGGAGAAGGGCACTTTGTTCTAAGGAACAAAGAGGGCAAAGACAGGTTAAGAGGTTGCAGAGGAAATCTAAGGGAAAACGAATAAAAATGCTAAAGGAAATTCTAATGTTCTGAACACCTAATTATGTTTGGCACAGCTATCTTGAGTGCAGAAGATGGTTCCTGTACCCAAATGATAGTGATGCTTAAAAGATTGAGGTCTAACTTCAAAAAATAAAACACAATGATGGATTATACTGCTGAAAACATTTTCCAAAGTGTGGCATATATTAAATTGAATTTAACTGCTTCTGGGTTTCAGGGCAAATTTATCAAAGGAGGAAAAAAAAGATAAAAATCCTTGGAAAATAAAATTCTAGCCTATGAGAACCTTGTACTAGGTAAAATATTAAGGTTGAAACTGATTCAAATTTGCTCAGCCAGGATGTTCTCTTGAGCAAGTCATTCAGATTTACATGCCATATATATGGCAAATCACATAAATATGGCAAAACTATACACTGCAATACCGTCTGCATGGATATGGATAGCTGTATGTGGATATCAAAAACAGGGAAACGGGCAGTCATGAATTTGAAGTAACATTTAGATCAGCATTGATATAAACATTTCTCCCAGAATACATTTACTATTTGGATTGAAACATCTGAAGTGGGATAATGCAGAAGATCCTGCTTCATCTTTCTTTGTAGGACTCTAGGACTTACTTACTTACTTACTTATTTATTTATTAAATTTATGTGCCAACTATCTCACTTTGAAAAGCAATTCTGGGTTACTATCAGGACTCAGCGTTTGAAGCGTATATCTAAGCTAACTAACCAGAGAGCAAAATGAAAGAGGATTATGTTTGCAAATGAGCAAACCTTTATAGGGTTATATTAATTTAACAACAACAACAATCTTCTGATTTCAAGCCCCTTCTATTTAAGTGTTGGATTTGCTCCTGAACAGCTTGGTGAATCTGAAGCATGGAATTTAAAATACCTCAAGGCAAAACCAAAACCCTTAAATCATTTGTGGATTTTCACAGCTTGAGCTCTTGATTTAAAAACCTCTCTTTGACAGCAACTAAGGTGATTTATGGCTCATTATTGACCATTCATATAATTAGAGGAAAACTAGCTATCTGAACAAGCACCACCTCCCATTCCATCCAAAATCAGATTCCATTGTAGATGTAGAGCTTTTCCAAATAATGGGACAAGATTTCACAGTTTCAGAATCAGATGGACTTTTATATGTGGTGTGAAATATACCAGCAATCCTATTGCCAAATATTTATTAGGACTTAACTATTGAGCTAACTGGTGTTCGATCTCACAAGAAGAAGAAAAATCAAATAATTAAATTGTCTTCAGTAGTGAAGAAGCTTTTAGATTGAAAATGAATTATCCTTCTAAGGAGGTGAATGATCAAATTTTCAATTTGCTATAAAATCACTACATCTAGTTAAGTCTTGTTTTACTATGGATGGTAGTTTGGTCTTCTATTCATACAAAGAGTTTCTACCAGTTCTATTAACCATCTAGTGTCTCTTTCTCAAAAAGTATTAATTTGGAAAGAAATGTTTGGTTATCCTGCTCAATATTCTTGTTGCATCACATAGGAAGCTCTTCTAGAATGTGAAATGTGCTAAGAATATTTCTTTGGAAAGAAATTTTGGCATTTGATACTACTAAGAAAGCATAGGAAATAAGGCTCCCTCTGTAGCTATTACAGAGACACACAAGAACTGCTCATCTCTAAAGTATTTCTTTGCATTTATTCTAAAATAGTTAAGGTGACCAGATTTTCAGATTGGTAAAGAGGGACACCATTGACCGGGGGGGGGGGGGGGGGGGTTGATTAAAAATTTTATTTTTTGTCAAAAGGTCACCCCAGGACACTGAAACCACCATAAATACGAATCTGTTGCCAAACAAAAATTTGATCACGTGACCATGAGGATGCTGCAACGGTCGCTAAGTGTGAAAAATGGTCGCAACGGTCGCGAAGTGTGAAAAATGGTCATCAGTCACTTTTTTCAATGCCATTGTAACTTTGGTCACTAAATGTTTTCCCCCTCCTCGAGACACCTCACTTCTTCCTTCATTCCTCTTGCTTATCTACCTTCACCTTATCCGTCTTCTGCTCTTTCCCTCTCTTCCTTCCTTTCTCCTTCCATCCTCTCTTCTTTCCTCACTCACTCCCTTCCTCCTTTTCTCTTCCTTCCTCCTTCCATTCTTTCAGCTTCATTTCTTTTGCCTATCTACCTTCTCTGTCTTTCTGCTCTTTCCATTTCTCTCTTCCTCTTCGTTTCTGTTCCTTCCTCCTTCCCGCCTTTCCTATTTCTTCCTTCTTCCTTCCTTCTGCCTATCTACCTTCACCTTCTCTGTCTTTCTGCTCTTTCCCTGTCTTCCCCTTTCCTCCCTCCCTCCCTTCTTTCCTTTCTAGTTCCATCTTTTCTTCTTTCCTCTCTCCCTCTTTTTCTTTTTTCCTTCCTTCCTCCTTCCTCTTGCCTATCAACTTCATCCTCTTTGTCTTTCTGCTCTTTCCCTCTCTTCCCCTTTTCTTCCTACCTCCTTCCCTCTTTTCTCCTTCCCTTCTTCTTTTTCTTCCTTTCTTCTTCCATCTTCCTCCTCCTCCTTCCATTCTTTCTCCTTCCATCCGTCTTTTCTCCTTCCATCTTCTCCCCCTCCCTTCTTCTTTTCCTTCCCCCCTCCCACCTTCCTTCCTCTCCTTCCCTTTCTCGCACACAGGAAGGGGAGGGGGGGCTTTCTAGTCGCTTTCACAGCATAATTTCTTTATCTAACTTTTAAAAAACAGTGTGCAAATCAAACGAGTAACCTGCGAAGCACCAAGTTATTATCTTCTGTTGTTGTTACAAATTCGCAGCTACTCCATTCTTTCCGATAGGGAACTGCATTTCCCAAGATTCCTCAGGTCCTCAAAGCACTGAACGCGGTTTTGCAATTGACTCCAGCGAGGCCCAGTAGCCGCCGGCTGGGGTGGCTGTCAGGGCGCTGATGGTGGAGCGGATGCGCCATTTGTTACTGCTTCCAGCAATCGAGACGGACGAGGGAAGTGACTGAAATGCCGCAGCAGGAGAGCGAGGTGGCGGCGTGCCGTTTCACCTCGCGCAGAGAACTTCCACTCGGTTCCATGGCTTCTGCCGGGCGGCAACAGCCCCGGAAGCGAGTGGAAGTTCTCTGCGCGACTGAAACGGACACCGCGGCAGGAGAGCGAGGCGGCGACATGCCGTTTCACCTCGCGCAGAGAACTTCCACTCAGTTCCAGGGCTTCTGCCAGGCGGGGACAGCCCCGGAAGTGAGTGGATGTTCTCTGCACGACTGAAACGGATGCCGCGGCAGGAGATCGAGGCGGCGGCATGCCGTTTCACCTCGTGCAGAAAACTTCCACTCGGTTCTAGGGCTTCTGCCGGGCGGCGACAGCCCCGAAAGCGAGTGGATGTTCTCTGCGTGACTGAAACGGACGCCGCGGCAGGAGAGCGAGGCGGCGGGCGCCCGTTTCACCTTGCGCAGAGAACTTACACTTGGTTCCAGGCGGCAGAAGCCCCGTAACCGAGTGGAAATTCTCTGCGCGACTGAAACGGCCGCTGCCACAGGAGAGCCGCAGGGGAGGGCAGCAGGACACGACCACGCCTCGCGGACTCGTAGCAAGGTCACTGGGAACCGCGCAGCACAGGAGCCGCCACGCCGGCAGAAGCTCCGTGAGTCCGTGACCGAGTGGAAGTTCTTTGTGTGAGCAGCGGCAGCTGTTTCACTTGCGCAGAGAACTTCCACTGGGTCACGGAGCTTCTGCCGCCCGTGGCGGCGCAGCACAGGGGCTGGCTGTGTCACGAGGAGGTGAAATGAACTCCGCAAAGGGGGAGAAGGAGGAGAGGAGGGCTGTCTCCTCCCCCCAGCACCTCCCGATTCCCACCGGTACCAATCCATAACATGATTACTCACCAGTGAGTACGCACAGCTGCAACCCCAAAAGATGAAATGAAATGGAGACTCGCGCAGGCGTGCTCAGCTAAGCGGAGTCCAGCCAATCAGTGAGCTGGTTGGGATGGAAAATTTTCAGCACGCGGTGTGCTGAAAATTTATGAAAAGGCGTGCCTGTCCCGCCAAATGTAGGACGTCTGGTCACCCTAAAAATAGTTGCAAAATATTTTCTCTAGACAAGTAATAAAATAGACATTATGAAACTAATTTCTTTAAAACTTGTATTTTCAATTGTTTGAATGTTTCAAATAATTCAATGAAACAATAGCTGGCCAACATTTGGGAACACTTAGATACGTGTATCTTGTGTCTTAATGTGTATAGACATGTTTACATGTAGTTTCCAGCTCCACAATTTGATTCCCCCTTCATTAATATGCATGCTCCACCATGAACCAAAATAACTTTTTGAGACCATATTAGAAATTCAAACTCTAGGAAGAAGATTTAATTTATCTGCAAGAAAATGTTGCTCCTCCTAATACTCCTGTTCTTCTGGCAAAGTTAAGGTAAGTATTGTCAGCAGAATGTTCTCTATCTAAAACCTCAATATCAGTGAAGTCTTGCAAACTATTAGGTTCAATGCAGCTACCCAGCACATATGTGTCTATGCTAGATATTGAAAAATCTCTTCTTTACTTTTGAAAAACTATGAATAAAGGGGGCTGACAAATCTCGGTCTAGCTAGCATGACCAACACATTTTATTTGGTATTGCACTCATTGGATGGTGAAAACAATGAGTGCAATAGCTTTCTGGGTGAACTATATGCTATGAAATAGGATATATTTTATTGGGTTTCAATTTCAAACACACCATAGCTGAGCAAGAAATAAATTGGTTCCACAATCAAACCCAGCTGACATCATGGGATCACAGAGGGCCAGAGGGCTTTCAAAGTAGCATAGAATTCCCAAGTGAAAGTGTCCTGTGCTCAGATCAAACCATGATCAAATAATGTTTGAAATATGATTCTTTACATATGCAAGATTTGGTTGTGTACAAATGCTCTGTTGTGAATTGATTTTTTTTTTGCTGGTGTTACTAAGCTCTATCCAAGTCATTAAAAAAAAGATGATGAAAGAGTAATATAATATTGCTTACAGTTTGCAGAATTGTAAAATTCTGATTATTTTAAGTATTTATGAGTGATCTTGGCTGCTATTTTTATAGTATCTCTGTTGTTTTTAATTAGAATTGTTTTTATTTTTTCACTTCATTTTAATTGTTAGCCAGCCAGAATCATATACTGTATATGAGATGAGCAGCCCATAAATGTATTATATAAATTAAATCAATAAATAAAAATCACAATGAAATGATCACACACAAACACCCATAAATGCAGTATTTCAGTTTCTGGAAGAGCTGCATTCTTGCCTTGTTAACACATTTTCTTGGTGCATCAGCAAACTACGGTAGCCATAAGAAAGTAATAAATAATGCTTGTTTATATATATTTTATCTGAAACAATGATGTAAATCCCACCAAAACATTCTGGGAATTTGCCAGCTATTGAAATTAAGATAAATTACCTTAGCTTCTTGCAAATGATTTTTTCCCTGGGATCTTAAGAGCTAATAAAAATATAGTGTTTTTATTCTTGTGCATCAATACGGATTTTTTAAATTCTTTTTTTATATGTACTATATAATTCTAAGTCTTGATTAAGATTCAGCCCACATGGAGTTTATAATCAGTATTTATCACATCTGAAAAACTCCCAGGAATATGAAGTTTCCTAATAGCACTTCATGTTCAATATAAGATGACTGGGAGTTAACTTTATAGCATGTGCACACACACTAATTCAATGCTCCATTCTCTTTGCTTTCCCTCATGTTTGCAGTTTTATCTCTTTACAAGATGCCTCATCTTTATTACATTTTGTAAAATGGGTGTGCAAATGGATCTTTCTATTTTTGCATGGTCTCCAAGGTCAAACCTTATACATTCTTAGCCTAACCTGGTATCCAGAGCACCTCATTGACAAAAGCAGTGACTTTAGTCTATGTCAATGTAACTTCGCTTAAAATGGATATTTTTAAGATGGAATGTGAATACAGTGAAATTGAATTGCTATAAAATACCATACATTCACAGGTCTCAGCTTAATACGTATCCTTTGCTTTCCTAATTAAGAAATGAAAGGTAATTTCAACTATAGTTTGTGGCGGAGTACAACACTCAGATCTCACAATGTGGCAACTTTGAAATGCCCCAACCTCATCTAAACCAACTTCCCTTTACCTGTTATCTTCCAGTTGCATTGAAAATACATGCTCCATGACTCTCAGGTAGCACAGATTGGGACCCTGCTAGCTGGGAATTCCAGGATACTATTGGCCTGATTTAGGCACTAAATCCAAATATTAAGAAAATCTTGCTGCTCCAGCACATAAGAAATCAATGAAATTATGTGGATCCCATTATTTTGAAGAGGTCAATCATTTTCCTTCGTCTCACTTATTTTCCCCATAACAACCAGTCCTAAAGTAAACATATCTAGGTCTTGATCAAAAACCAATCTGGTGTAGTGATTAAGGTGGGTAAAATGAGGGCCTAGATTTTTGGGGCAATATGCTGACATTTGTAAAACCACTTAGAGAGGGCTCTAAGGCACTATGAAGCAGTATATAAGTCTAAGCGCTATTGCTATTGCTATGATGTTGAGCCAGTTATACTCTCTCAGGCCTAAGAAGCATGCAAGGGCAAACCACTTCTGGAATCTTGCCAAGAAAATTGCAGGGACTAGTCCAGGTAGTCACCAAGAGTGAATAATGACTTAAAGACATAAAGGTTCTGCAGTTGTTTCTTTCTCCAACTTCCCTAGATTGTTTGGTTATTAGACCTTTTACATTGTTAAGAGGTTTAGGGTGAAATATGTAAATAGTTTGGACAAAACCAGGCCAGGAATCATCCCAGTGAACAATTCATTATCAAATATGAATGTAGGCCAAAACGAACTTGTCTTATAATAAATGGGCTTTTAGTGTAAAACTGGACAGAATTCAGAAAGAGAAGAATGGAAGAAATACTGAGCTACAGCCTCTCACCAAAGAAGGAAGCATAAAATGTATTGTGTGATGTACTTACCCATGGTTAATTGAACTACATCTTACTTAAGCAAACCAATTTTCTTCATTTGAACAATAAATTGAACTATAAAATAATTAGGTAGGTAGGTAGGTAGGTAGGTAGGTAGGTAGGTAGGTAGGTAGGTATATATGTGGTTTGAGTTCAAGCAACTTGTTAGGCCAAGGATCAACAAAATGGCACTGTCAAATTTTTAAAAATGCACATTTAGGAAAGTAAGAATGACTTATCTCAAAGGTGCTTTTCCAAAAGGCAACTTGATTTTCTTGGGGTTTTCCCCCCCTTGGAAATGTTTAACTTTTCATTCAAGAAGTTTCTTGAGTTCTGAAGCTTCTTGGATAAGAAGCAAAACATTTTCAAGAAAAAAAAAAGTTCCGTTGCCTTTTGGAAAAAAGCACCTTTGGGACAACCATTATCTGGAATCTGGATGATTGAGAATCTCCATAAACATTAAGAATGACCTAATTTTCAGGACATAGTCAAATGTCAAGAATTCTGTCTTCCCACATAAAATCTTGTGAGTCTTTCAGTACTTGTAATTATTTATATACAAATATTTGGAGGATATTCCACAAAAACATCTCTGGCAAAGATGACTGATTCTTGCAATAGCCTCTAAATGATGTGAAGGCTTGGTTTGTGATTCAGTGCATCTTGTGAACATAGCCAAAGAAATGGGTATATCTCTTGGCAAATGAAAGAACATTTGCTAAAAGCCATAAATGCACACAGTCACTTTCAGAGTGATGCCTATGAAGTACAGTGAGGCTTTTTCATGTGAATTATTTGCAATGGAGGTTCTCCTTTATCCATGGAATAAACATCAGGGTTACTCTTTCGTCTACCTTCACATATCTAAAGCAGAAACACCTAGTGATCGCTCTGTCATAATTGCTTTGGCAATGAGTAAGGATTTTTTATAGATGAAGATTTAGATCTATACCTATGTCTGGCATACATGATTGATGAGTAATGTTCAAGTACTCTGAAGCATAATCTACTTTGGAACATAATCCAGGTTGAGAATCAATAATATCAGTTCACTTCTCTGGAAGCCAAAAATCTTTACATGGCTTCAGTCCACATGTCAATACAGCTACAATATTTGACTTCAAGGCCATTATATTTGAGGGTTTTTATACTCCTGAAACAATGCAATTAAGAAAACAAAAATCTACGTGGAGACTCATATATGTTGCTCATTACCATTCTGACTTTTGTGTTAATAACAGAACTGTGCGGTTTGCATTACAACTACTACTTGCCCATGCATGAACTACATTCCAATTTTCTTGTATTATATTGAGCTGAATTTTTACATGGCGATACATATGCAAATCAGGGCAGTCTTTCCATGCGGTTGTTGATGTTTAAAGGAGCCTTCTCTCTGTGCTATTTATCTTGGTACTGATTGGAAACCTTTGATGGAAAAATGACACCCAAAGGCCAATCTGGAAATCAGGAAGGAATTATTCACTCCACTTTTCTCTTAATTGCTATTTTAGATTAATATGCAGTTTCATCATCCACTAGTAATCTTCATGTTTCCTTGTGTTGTTTACTGCATGCGATGCAATTCTTTTAGAGACTAAACAGAACTGCAGTATGTTACACAGATAGGAATGTGCTAAGCAGGGAAAGTAGCACAGGTTGGCTTGCATTCATTTTAGGGAATACCATTTTGCAGCTGCTAATTACAGTACTTTTTTTAAAAAAGTATGCTTTAAACTATTTTTGTTGTATTTTAAAATATTTAAATATTAGTGAAATATATCTTAAATGTATTTATTTATTTCGTGTATAAAGGTAACGTAAAGGTTTCCCTCGCACATATGTGCTAGTCATTCCCGACTCTAGGGGGCAGTGCTCATCTCCGTTTCAAAGCCAAAGAGCCAAGCATTGTCCAAAGACGTCTCCTTAAACATGTGGCCAGCATAACTAAATGCTGAAGGTTCATGAAATGCTTTTACCGTCCCACCAAAGATGGTCCCTATTTTTCTACTTGCATTTTTTACATGATTTCGAACCTGATAGATTGGCAGAAGCTGGGACAAATAATGGGAGCTCACTCCATTATGCAGCGCTAGGGATTTGAACTGCCAGACTGCCAACCTTTCTGATCGACAATCTCAGCGTCTTAGCCACTGAGACACCGCATCCCTTAGGATTTAGTGTATAGTGAAGGGATATTAGCCAGGATACTATAATGTTAGTACAATCAGTGGTGGGATTCAGCTAGTTTGCATTACTTTGGGAGAACCAGTTGTTAAGTTTCTGAGCAGTTTGGTGAACTGGTTGTTGGAAGAAATCATTAGGGCAGAGAACTGGTTGTTAAATTATTTGAATCCCACTACTCAGTACAATGTAGTTGTTTGGTTGCCTAAGACTGCTAGTTTGTTCAGTCCATGCTCATGTGCTATCCATGGTGCACCACAGTAGCCAAACTAGCTACACACTTAGTTCTTAGTGGGGTTTTTCCCTCCACCAATGTTGAATCTCATTTGGGCATTACATTTGGGCACCAGTTGGGATCATACTTCTGCCCAAAGCACCATCATTTTTCTCACTGAAATGGAACCCATTTATCTACTTGCATGTAACATGCTTTTAACTGCTAGGTTGGCAGAAGATGAGGCAAGTGATGGGAGCTCACTCTGTCATGTGGTGCTATGACTCAAACCACCGGAGCACAGACCTTCTCCAGTATCTTTAAGACACTGAGCCACCACACCTCTTTATATTTTAAATGAAGGCATGTTACAAAATTAAAAGCTAAAGCCCTAACTTGGAAAAAACTTAAACAGGACATTGTTTTAGCATTGTTTTAACTATAATTCAATATTTCTTATCTATATATTTATAGAGATATTATTTCTCTAACCCCAAACAAATTTTAAATATATTGTTTTATTCTTATGAGTAGTACTGAACAATTAGGCTTCAGTACAATGAATAATGATGGGTTGTTTTTTTAAAATAATCATTGTTTGCATGTGTTCCTGCATACCCTAGGATTGTCGACTGCAACTCGTCTGGATACTAGATGGGGAAAGGATAGGAAAGAAGAAAAACATGAGTTTCAATCTATAAACTGTTTCAAACTTCTCTGGAGACCTTGCATCACTGGGAAAGTGGGGGATTGAGAGAGCCAAAGTGTAGTTGCACATATGAATGAGAGTAGAAGAAATGACTAAAAGAAGGTTAATAGGAAGTGGAGCACAGATATGGCACTTATTTCCCCTAGATCAGATGACAGTTAGCTGCATCTTTTGTCCAATTTTTAATCCAGAAGAAAGCAAATCTTTGCCTAAGCACACAATACACTAAGTCACAATTGTTTTTTAATCTCATCTGGCTTTAATTTCAACTGACTGGGATTGCCAATATGTCTAGATAACCATTGCTTACAGTTTATACTATCTGCCTTCACCTAAAACAGTGCCCTCCAACCTTTTGGGCACCTGGGACCAGTTCTGTGGAGAGAGTTAGAGTTTAGAGTTTATTGGCTTTGTATGCTGCCCACTCCCGAAGGGCTCCGGGCGGCTTACAATAAAACAGGGAGAGGGGATAAATAAGACAATACAAGACAATGCAACAATTTAAAAAAGCAGCAACATTCACAATTGAAGTGGGGTCGGATACTTCAACAGCCCCCAGCCTGCCGGAACAGCCAGGACTTAGTAGCTTTATGGAAGGCTGGGAGGGTAGTGAGGGTCCGGATCTCCACGGGGAGCTCGTTCCAGAGGGCTGGAGCAGCATCAGAGAAGGCCCTCCCCCGGGGGGTCACCAGCCAACATTGGCTGGCAGATGGAATACGGAGAAGGCCAAGCCTGTGCGATCGAATCGGTCTTTGGGAGGTAATTGGCAGGAGGCGGTCTCTCAGGTACCCAGGTCCGATGCCATGCAGGGCTTTATAAGTAACGACTAGCACCTTGAAGCATGTCCAGAGACCAATGGGCAGCCAGTGCAGCTCGCGGAGGATAGGTGTAACGTGGGTGTACCTAGGTGCACCCACAATCGCTCGCAAGGCTGCATTCTGGACTAACTGAAGTCTTTGAACACTCTTCAAGGGCAGCCCCATGTAGAGCGCATTACAGTAATCCAGTCTTGAGGTGATGAGGACGTGAGTGACTATCTGAAGTGCCTCCCGGTCCAGGTAGGGTCGCAATTGGTGCCCCAGGCAAACCTGGAAAAAGACCCCCCTGGTCACAGCCGACAAATGATGTTCTAACGTCAGCTGTGGATCCAGGAGGACTCCCAAATTGCGGGCCCTCTCTGAGGGGCGTATAATTTCACCCCCCAGCCTGAGAGATGGAATAGTTAGCCAATCTTTGGGAGGGAGCATCAATAGCTACTCAGTCTTGTCGGGATTGAGTGCAAGCTTGTTCATTCCCATCCAGACCCTGACAGCCTCCAGGCACTGGCACATCACTTCTACCGCTTCACTGAGTTGGCATGGGGCGGACAGATACAATTGTGTATCATCCGCATATTGATGGTATTTAATCCCGTGCCGGCGTATGATCTCACCCAGCGGCTTCATGTAGATGTTAAATAGGAGGGGGGACAGGACCGAGCCCTGTGGCACCCCATAATTGAGGGGCCTAGGGGTCGACCTCTGCCCTCCAACCAACACCGACTGCGACCTGTTCGAGAGGTAGGAGGAGAACCACCGAAGAACGGTGCCTCCCACCCCCACCTCTCGCAACCGTCGCAGAAGGATACCATGGTCGATGGTATCGAAGGCTGCTGAGAGGTCAAGGAGCACTAGGATAGAGGAGTGACCCCTATCCCTGGCTCACCAGAGATCATCGATCAGCGTGACCAAAGCAGTTTCCATGCTGTAACCAGGCCTGAAACCAGACTGAAAGGGATCCAGATAATCGGTTTCATCCAAGGACCGTCGGAGTTGAGAGGTTTTTTTTCCGCAGGCCAGAGGGGGCTTGGTTTTGTATGCTGCTTACATCCTGCGGATGGGGCTTTGCTTTTTTACACAGCCCAGTTTCTGGCATGCCATGGACAAGTGCCGGTCCACAGACCTAACCCTAACCCTAACCCTGACCTAAAGCACCAAGCAAAAAACTCAATAAACCATATGTACAAGTTGTAACACAGTAATGGACATGGGCAGCATTTCTCTGAATAGCCACATATTTAAAGGGAAATAACAACATTAGCCAATCTTACAATCTCTTGAAAATGAGGGCTGAATGAAGCCCAGCCTGTTACAGCATGGATCATCTTATCTGGTACAGCGAAACAGTCAGACAAGTTTAGAGAAATGGAGGGAAAGAATCTAGTAAAGCTTATGTTATTCTGACCTACATTTATGCCTTCTTCAAAGATTGAACAGGTTAATTTCGATCAAAATAGCTTGGAATACATTGCAGTATTTTAATACCTGTTGGGCAATACTTTGGTTATGACCAATCCAAATATTCAAAAGATCTGTTACAGTATGTTTGGTTTCCTAGTTCTCAGAAATGCTTCCCAGGTAGGAATTTGTGAGTTTCACTCAAAGCATTACAATCAGACTTCATGTTTTCAGAAACATGAAAGGGGACTGCAAACCATATTCTAATGAGTAATGTACCATAGCTGCTTGCACTAATTCATTCAGCCTGCAGTCTCCATCTTCGGAATGAGTTTAAAATGCAGAATCAAAACTTGAGTTGCTCTACACACACTCACCCCATCCCCAACAATATGAATTGTGAATCAACAGAAATCCACCCTCTCACCACTTTTTCATCATGTAGCCTTGGTTAACAAAAGATTGGCCAAAGGGAGGGAAGGGTAAAAAAAAAACCAAATACCTCTGAGAGGCAGCTATATATGGGTGGGAGGGAAAGAAATAAAGTTAAAACAAATGCAAACAATCGCCCCATTTTGCAACAATTATATCATCAAAATAATTATACTAGAAATCCTGGTAGAGAAATTCAGAACGGTTTCAATTATAATGGCATGGCTGCAATTAAGCACTATGGCTGCTGGGCAGGGAGAAATGGGTTCAGAATGAAGAAACAAGTCCAAATTGTACAGATATGAAACCAGAACCTGGAAAGTTGAGTAATCAACAACTAAAAAGTCACACATAACAGACATCATATAAATACCACACAAAGAATAGCCCAAAGCACACACTCTGCTAGAGAGAAGTTCCCTGATGATGGACTCCAGTACAAATCCGAAAGCTTCGAAGATTAAATCTTTGGTCCCAGTGACCAACCCAGATTGGATCCTGCAACATTAGCCTGGGACATGTATATTCTCCTTCATTCATGAAAGCCCCTTTGCCCAAGTTAACTATGAAATGAGGTGGAGGAGAGGTTGCAAAAATTCCATTCACTAGAAAATAGATCACTGTTCCAAAACTTGTATGTATTTGTTTTCGTAGATTTTCGCGGGTGTAGGTATGCTGGTCTTGTTGTATTCGGGTCTTTTCCCATGTAAGATTGAGATTGTCTTGGCAATGTTTCAGCGAGATCTCACTTGCCATCTTCAGGCTGGGTTTTGGGCTTAAAGTGTGATCGGAGCTGCCGTCTTTCTATAAATTTTGGTGGGGGTGTGTGGAGTGCTGGCTTTATTTCAGTAAGTGGAATGATTGGTTGTGCAGTTGTATCATGATTGGTAGATTGGTGCTGATTGGTGCTGGCTGTGTGTCTATTGTTGTTTCATGTTGTAACGGCCTGGGTGGTGGGTAGGGCTCATTTGTTGACTCGTCCCTTTGCATTAGGTTGGTAATTGTTTTTCTTTGGAGTCTGTTGGAGATTAATATGTTTGTGAATTCAGTTTTCAAGTGGTCTTTGTCAGCTAGGCGTTTGGTTCTGGAGATGAGGGTCTTGGCTACAGAGTTGATCTGTGCAGGGTGGTAATGGGATTGTGCATTTAAGTAGAGGTTGGTATGTGTTTTTTTTCTAGTAGATGCTGTGTCCTAGGGAGCCATTGGGTTTTTTGTAGATTAGGACATCCAGAAAGGGAAGTTGGTTGTTTGCTTCTATTTCCACAGTGAATTGTATTTTGGGGTGTAGGCTGTTGAGATGTGTAAGGAAGTTGTCCAGTTTTTCTTTCCCATGTGGTCAAATCACAAAAGTGTCATCAACATATCTAAGCCAGAGTTTGGGTTTATGTTCAGATTTATCTAAGGCGTTAGTTTCAAAATGTTCCATGTATAAGTTTGCGATGACTGGTGAGAGGGATGATCCCATGGGTGCTCCTTCTATGTGTTGGTTAGGCAGTGGTTGGTCAGGTCCAGGATGTGCTTAGGGGGGTTGTGTTTGTTCTGGATAGCTGTCAAGGCTTCTTTTATAGGCACTTGGATGAAGAGGAATATGACATCAAAGCTCACAAGTAGGTCGCTGGGTTGTAGGTTTTGTTTCTTTATTGTTTCTATGAAGTGGAGTGAGTTTTGTACGTGTGAGATGATGGATTCTGCGTAGGGTTGGAGTTGTTTGGTGAGGAATTTGGCAAGATTCTGTCAAGGTGAGCCTATGGAACTGACTATGGATCTGAGTGGTGTTCCTTCTTTTTATATCTTGGGGAGGCCATAGAGTTTGGAGCATCTGGAAGATTTCTCTCTGGGGATGATTCTTTGCTGGATCTCTTCACTGATGAGAGAGGCTTTTATTTCGCATTTGGTGATTTTTTCCAGGTAGGTGGTGGGGTCCGTGTTTAGAGGTTTGTAAGCGGGGTCTTGGAGTAGGTTGGATAGTTTGGCTTGGTAGTCAGATGTGTTCATCACCACTGTAGTGTTACCTTTGTCTGCTGGGAGAGGTTGTTGTCTTTCCTCAGGTTGGTGAGTGCTTTTTGTTCTTCTTGCTGTAAGTTGCTTCTGGGTGGATTGCTGGAGCAAAGGACATTGGTGACTGCAAGTCTGATTTTATTGGCTTCATCTGGGTTGATTTTGGTGAGTGTAGCTTCAACTCCACATATGATGTCTTCAGTGGGGATGCGTTTAGGGGAGACTGCAAAGTTGCATCATCTGGAAAGGACATTGGTTTCAGCCGTGGTGAGGGTTCAGTCTGATATGTTGTGTACTGTTTGTTTCATGAGTTGCTGTGGAGGGGGGTTGGGCTTCTGTTGTTTTTCTAAGATCTTGAGGAGAATCTTGGCAGTGTCCCCTGGAACCCGAGCATGCGTAATGAGGGCAGAATTGGGAGTACATGCAATTGGCACAAGGGCCATGTTGAAGACCGTTTCTAACTGCCTAAGAATAATCGAGATGGAGGAAGGGAGGTTAGTACAGGTAGCGCTAATGGAGCAGATTGTCTCAAGTAATAAAAATAATTGGTTATCAAGAATTTTGAAGCAGGTATCAAGCTTTGGTATTCCTTTAAACTGGCAGCAGCACGATCTTAGGCAGATCAGAACTTGGATTGCACAGAGATTTACGGACATAAGTGCACAATTAGACATTGCACAAGTGACAGCAACAAAAGTTTGCCCCTGGTTATCAGTAAACAAACAAATTTTTAAAATAGAAAAATATTTAACTTCGCCTTTATCTCCCATCATAAGGAGATTTTTTTTTCCAAATTGAGATTGGACCAATTTCAAACAAACATGCTTTGGGACAGGTATAAGGAGATCCCTGTAAGTGAAAGAGTCTGTTTATGTGGGATGGGGGAAGTCTAAACAATATCCCACATAATTTTTGATTGCCCCCTGTACTCAGATTTGAGGGAACACCAGTTGGGTAGGATCTTTTATACCAGCACTCCTAAGTCTAAAGAGCACTTTTTGCAACATTGTTTGTTAGGTACTAATTTGAAGTTGGTGAAATGGATTGCCAAATTTACTGTAAAGTTGATGGAAATAAGGACAAAGTTGGTGCAGCAGAATGTGATAGATTGCAGGAAAGACCACTTGACGGGGTAGACGTAGGGATGACATTGTAATATAATTTCAAGCATATTTAATTTGTATCTTAAATTATTGCATTCTATTTTGATTATATTTTAAATTGTATTTTATTTCATTTGCATTTTAAATTGTGGTTTATTTTAATCTCATTTTAAATTGTAGTTTTTGTCTCTGAAACTTAGTATTTTGATGTGGCCCAAGGACTAATCAATAAAGATTGATTGATTGATTGTTTTTCTAGTCTGTGGAGTTTGTTGGTGTGTGTGTCTATCTTGTAGGAGGTTTCTGTTTTGGCTCTCCAGAGGGCCAGTTGTTTGGACTTGTCCCAGAATGCTGGGTGGATTTTGTTGCTGAGTTTGAGGTGAAGAGTGAGTAGGTCCTGGTTGGTTTGGTCTAGTAGGAATCTTTTCCTGTAGAGTTCATTTCTGATTAGGTTTAATTCAGTTCTTTTCAGGGTCCTTTTGGTGGCTGAGATTTTAGAATGGAATTTTAGTTGGAAGCATGTGGGAATCAGGCTTTTATCTCGGCAGTTGCGTAGGAATGTGAGGTCATATAAGATGATGGCTCTTTGGACTTCAAGTTTCTCATAGGTCCTGGTGAGCAGGAAGGTTTCCTCCCTGTAGAGGTAAGATATTTGTTTTCATAGATTTTCACGGCTGTAGGTATGCTGGTCTTGTTGTATTCGTAGCCAAGACCCTCATCTCCAGAACCAAACACCTAGCCGACAAAGACCACCTGAAAACTGAATTACACACTCTCACAAATGTATTAATCTCCAACGGATTCCAAAGAAAAACAATTACCAACCTAATCCAAAGGGAGACTCCCCCAAAAAACCAAGACACAGAATAGAACAACGGCATCGCCCTCCTCCCTTACATCAAATGCACCACAGATAAAATCAGCAAAATTCTCCACAAACACAATATTAAGACGGCCTTCAACACTGACCAAAAAATAGGCAACATCTTAAGAAACCCCAAAGAAAAGATCCAGCTAGAAAACCAAGGAGTCTATAAAATACCATGCAAAATCTGCCCGGCAACATACATAGGACAAACGAACAGGAGAATAAATGCATGCATCGCAGAACGTAAGAATGCAGTCAGAAAAGAAGAAAAAACTTCCTCCCTTTTCCAGCATCTTAAAGCAACAGGACATGAAATTAATTTTGAAGGAACCAAATTAATCTCCAAAACTAAACACTTCAACAAGAGAATAATTATGGAAGCCATCGAAATAGAAAAACACCCCCACAACATGAATAAATTTGACGATACCTCCCACCTACCAGAAATCTGGAAACCAGCCCTATTCAACAAATGAGTCCCAGCCACGAAAACCAACACTGGACCTAGAACAACAGAGGATGCCGCCACCAATCATCCTCACCAGACTCAAACCCAAACCCATCTCATAGACCAAATGCAACCACCATCCAGAAGTCAAACCATGGCGGCATCACCAACTGCTTCCCTCCCCTCCGAACCCCACACAAAGCAAACTGACACACACCATGAACACATGGCCAGACCGCAAACTCAGAGCCAAACCAAGCCCATCAGCTTACACCACAGCCATCAATTCAGGACATTACATCACAGAACTCATGAGGTTACAATGCAAAGTCTCAGGATGTTATAACGCAGCCAACCCCTCAGGAGGTTGCAACACAGGACTCAGGATATCACTACAATAGAGCTCAGGATGTCATCACACAGCCCATTACCCAGGTCGTTATAACACAAAAGAACAATAGGCACACAGTCAGTACCTCAGCCACACAAGATGTTACAAAACAGCCGACTAATCTGAAAACATCAACTCCATCAACTAATCAAAATGTTACAACACAGCCAACCAATCCGCTTACAGCAACAAAGCCAGCACTCCACACACACACCCCACCAATATTTATACAAAGACGGCAGCTCCAATCACGCTTTGCTCGCACAAGCACAAAGCCGAAGGCACCAGCCTGAAGATGGCAAGTGGGACCTCGTCAAGACGTTGCCAAGATACTCTCAATCTTACATGGGAAAGGACCCGAATATGGCAAGACCTGCATACCTGTACCTGTGAAAATCTACGAATACGTGTGTGTGTGTGTGTGTGTGTGTGAGACAGCTTGGGTTCAAAATCTGAGTGCCACATGACACTCCCATTCTTGCTCCATCTCCTGCCCATCTGGCAGTTCAAAAGCATGCAAATCGGTGGTGGATTCCTACTGGTTCAGACTGGTTTGGCCAAACTCGTAGTGGCTTGGCAGCCTGGGTCACTGGAATTGGCAGCAACCCAGGCTTGCCTCACCCCCAAATTGGTTCTCCTGGCAGTACCATAGGTAGTGCATCTTGTTTTTTACTTCTGCACATGTGCAGAGCAATTTTGCCCACGGCGTGCCCCTGAGCAAACGGGCAGTAGCGGCTGCCGGAACCCACTCCTGATGCAAATGTGAGTAGAGAAATAGGTACCACTTTGGTGGGAAGGTAACAGCATTCAGTGCACCTTGGCGTATAGTCATGCTGGTCACATGATTGCAGAAGTATCTTTGGACAATGCTGGCTCCCTTGGTTAGGAAAAGGAGCCTCCTAGAGTTGGACATCATTGGAGAGGGGCAATCTTTATCTTTAAATATATATATATTACTTATATACTTTGATGAAGGAAGTTTAAAAAGTCCTTGAAAGCTTGCATTTTAGGCAGGAATTATTAAAGGTATTCACTAAAAAGTTAGCATTATTCTTCCTTCAGGCCCAATGCTGTTATCCTTATTTTTCTGTTTGTTTTTGAATACATTATTGTTTGCTTATAAAGTATGATGTTATTATCTATTTCTCTTCTTTTGGGTAGTTAAAGAAACATAATTTAAGGTTTATTTCCGATTGTTTAAAATCCTCTGGTACTATAATCCTCAGTAACTTTTTGTTACAGCAATTTTCTGAAGAAAACCTCCTGCCTTGGTGGAATACTGCCCACCATTATTTTTTATCAGAAAATGAACTGTGATTACTTTTCATGCACTAGCCAATTATTACATATGCACAATGTCAAGTGTTACTACCTAATCATTTTCTTCAGCGGGATATGTTCAAGGAAGATGCTGAGATCCTTATGTACTTTACATATTATGTTATTGCTGTAGATATTGAGTTCAAAAGGTGATGGCCATTCATATAGCTCAAAATCTCAAGTACTGTTTAATAAAAGAGGGCTCACTGCTGCTTTTTTCCATTATTAAGACCTAGATATAATCAAAGGCAGTGGCCCTATGCTTTTATAAACTTTCTCAGACAATTGTCTATTATGAATGGGATAGGATAGGCAGTGATCTAAAGTTCCATTAGATTGATGTTTAAGGGCATGAATAGATCAAGAGGACAAGCATGGAAAGGCACATGGCCTCTCAATAGTTTATCGAAAGATGGTCTATATATGGCAACACTTCAGAATTAAAAAGAGCAAAGCTGGCAGAAGACTAACAAAACATGTCTTTAAGTATTATGCTGTGACTCATTATATGTAACCAGGAGTGAAGTCACTAACTACAATACTGAAATGAATGTTTTACATTTGTGAAATTAATGGATTCTTGGTAATAATTAAATATGAAGATTAATTGTCTACTTTTTGGAGGCAGTCCATTATTATATAATCAAATAATTACACGTCTTTATGCCAACAAAATTGCAAGCAATTCTGAGGACACAGCTGTAGGAGCCACTCCATCCCTAACACAAAGGCTGCACTCATCACTTCTAGCCTCTTCTGCCTTTTGAAAATGCATTTTAGAATCTAGATATGTCACAATGGAGCTCGTATCACTTCAGTCACGCAGCAAATCTGATTAGGCACATGACTCTTGCAGCCACAGAAACATTCCAAATTTGCCCTCAGAGGAGCAAAATTGTTCATATTTCTCCAGAAAACTTCAGTGCTTTTGAAATTCCACAGACTAAACCAACTGCAACTAATTCAACCAACTAATTAAGGTTTGCAGTTGTATGTAGATACCACTCATTTAAATATTTAATTATAGTTTGTTTTAAACCCCTCTGCCTCTAAATACTTTTCGGGAAGCTTATGGATAAACACTAAACATTTAGAGTGAAAAAGTATAAACTAGATAAACTATCTACTTATACTTGTCAGCAGGGTTCCAATATCATAGCATCATTCCTTTTAATGCCTGAGTTATGTTTTGAAATGGCTATAAATTTGAGAATAGAATGAGCCCTTCTTACAATAAGGATGGTCTCAAAAGACAAGTCCAACTATAGTATATCATATTACTTGTAAACTAAAAAAATATATTGATGAGCGTCTATTCCCACTGATTTCCAAGTCCTGCAGATCACTAAAAGAAAAATGGTAAAAATTGGAGCACCCCTCTAATATGCAGAATGACAGCAGCAAAAACATAAATTCTCCTCCTCTTGATTATTAATCGTCATGTCCCACCATTTTTAAAGTTAGTTTCTTTTTGTTAATAAAAAATCCCAACCAACATTGCTAATTGTATGAATAGACTTCACATTTGGCTTGGCCCAGTGAAAATGCTGGAAGAAATCTAAGTCAATTCATTCAAGCCTAGTTAAAAGGCATTCATCATACTGATCATACTCCGGCAGTGCAATGGCTCAGCAAGTAAGAAAACTGCTGACAGCTGGGTTTGAGACCTGAGTGCTGTGCAATGGGTGAGCTCCCGTTCCTGCCCCAAATCCTGCTCACTTAGCAGTTTGAAAGCATGTAAATGTGAGTAGATAAATAGTTACCACTTCAGTAGAATGGTAACAGCATTCCATGTGCCTCTGCATATAGTCATTCTGGCTACATGACCATGGATGTTTATTTGGACAACACTGATTCCCTTGGCTAAGAAACAGAGATGAGCACTAGAGTTGGACACAACTGGATGGGGGAAAGCTCTACCTTTACTAATTACGCTAACAAAATAGATAGATAGATAGATGATAGATAGATAGATAGATAGATAGATAGATAGATAGATAGATAGATAGATAGATAGATAGATAGATAGATAGATAGATAGATAGATAGATAGAATGGATGAACCACCTTCCAAACTCTTAATTGAATTTTGCATTCCAGAATGTCAAGGCTGCTTCAAATGTTACTCTTTTTTTAATCAAGCAAATATATGAATGAGACAGACTTCTTTATCTAACATCCAGGGTTCTCTCTAGTTCCTTGTGCAATTTATGTGATAGCTGGGCTTGTGCCATACGTCACAGAGTGGCTGGTTATACTGCATGTGACTAGCAAGTTGGTAAAATACCAATTATGGATTAGTGTGAAGTGTGAATCAAGCAAACTGATTTATACAATAAGCCACAATTAACAAAAATTGGCCTTAGCATGATATGTGAATCCAATCAGAAAGGAGCTCAGACATGCTGCTATGTAATATGCTAAACTGGCTTTGCTATGCCAGAAGACAAACTGTTTTGAAAGCTACTGGGCCCTAAGCCATCTACACTTGAAAATCCTCCAAGATTTCAACAAAGAATGGATGAAGCCCTGTTTCTCCAGTGCCCTCCTTATTGTCCTTATTGTAATTGCAGCAATAGTCATTCATCAACACTGCCTGAACTCAGAAACTCCCCATTGTTCTATGCTGCTACCTTAAGTCTGTTGCCATGTTTTTACCCAGGATGTGAGTACATCTGTGCAAAGAAATGGATGGCTCAGGAACCCCACAAGGCTCCAGTCTCACTCTTCTTCACAGTGACATACTGAAAGAGGGAAGCAACATTGATCTGGGAACTGCATTTAAGGCACTCTATACCTTCTGCAGAAAACCCACTTTGGATAAAGATTATGGTTGTAGACTATTGTGCTCCAAAAGTCCAAAAGAAGGACCAGCAATATTAATTAATTAGATTTTTTTTAAAAAAAACCTATCACTATCCAAAGAGTTGCTATTTTCTTGCCAGTCTCAGATTTCCTGGTCTCTGAAAGTAGAACTTTCACAGCAGAGGCAAGGCAGGGATGCTCAGTCATTTTATAAGCCCTGGAGAAATAAACCCACTATGTCCTATACTCTGCACAGAGAGTGATGGTTTGGCTTGGATTCTCTCTGCCTGCTAACAGAAGAACTGATAGATTTCAACTCTGCCAAAAACAGACACAAGCCAGCCAATAATCTATTCATCTAATCTAAAATTAGATTAAGTCCTTGATAACTATTAATTCCAGGAAGGTACCAGATAGGAAAGAATGAGTCCAAGTCAGAAATGGTAGCAACTAGAGTCACCACAAATTTGTTTGTCAAAATAGCTCCAGTGAGTTAGCCTTGTGGCAGGAGGAAGAATCTATCATATCTCTCCCAGATTTCAGATTAGTTGTATAAAGAAGTTTGACACTATGTACTGTTTTTTTACATAGGATTTTGCATCTTAAATTTGGATTCTTTCTCTAAATTGGAAGTCATTATTAATACCAAACCCCTAAACCCTGTGATTGTCAAAAGGCAAAGAACCACCCCAATTGTTTGAGGTTACACTATATCTTCAGTAATGTATTTAATTTCATAATGAACTTTTCTAGTTCCACACACTTTTCTTCATCCAAGCACATTAGCTTTTTTTAGTTCTTATAGCAATAGCAATTAGACTTATATGCCGCTTCATAGTGCTTTTACAGCCCTCTCTAAGCGGTTTACAGAGTCAACCTATTCCCCCCAACAATCTGGATCCTTATTTTACCCACCTTGGAAGGATGGAAGGCTGAGTCAACATTGAGCCTGATGAGATTCGACCTGCCAAACTGCAGCTAGCAGTCAGCTGAAGTAGCATGTACTCTAACCACTGCACCACCTCAGCTCTTCTTTATGTAACACAAGAGCTGTTTAAACCAAGAAAGACTTAACATAGGTTTTCAATCTTTTTCCCCCATGGTAGGAAAGTAGCAGGGTTCAATTATTTGACAGTTAAGATCATCCCATGTGGAACTTAATTCTGAAGCTGTTCCTGAAAGTCTGGGCTTTCATTATAAGAAGAAATTATGCCAAAGGAAGAGTTTTTGCCATTACCCAGATATATTTGAAAACAGTATCCATAAAGAACAGCCAATGAGTTCTGTCCTGTGGGTGGAGGGAAATCTAATCTAGTCTATTGAAAAAATGTTAATTGAAGAAGACAATTTAAATTATGGATACAACCAAGCTTGTGATATTTACATCTGGAATATCTCAGAGTCCTGGCTACTATTTTTATCAGCTGCCCAAAGTTGCTTTAGTGAGTTGAGTGGCTATAAGATTGAAATAAATAAATAAGATGGTTGACTCCGGATACTTGGCATGGGGCAACCTGGCACCATGGATAACCCCTAACCAAGCATCAAGTATATGGAATACTCAATACAGGTTGAGTATTGAGTATATTGTATTACATTCCCTGCAGATAGGAGCAATTTTCTTAAAAATAGAAAGGGAAGATTTCCAAGTTTACAGATAAATATCACATTTAACAAAAGCTTTTTTTGTAAAAGGCAACCAAACTGTCCTACTTTTTTAAGGGTGTTTCAATCCTGCAAAAAAAAAGTATCAAAGATACAGGACAGTACACTTTTTTAGTTCCTGATGTACTCTCACATTTTCCTGGCAAAAGTATGGAAGTAATTAGACATTACCATTTTTCAGATTTTTTTTCAACTTTCCATTCACCTTGCAAGTTTCCAATCCAAGTATTATTCAGGCCAGACTCTGCTTAGCTTCTAAGCCCAGCCAAGGATTGCCACTAGCTGAAATGTCCTCTGAGAAGAAGCTGATGTTGATTAAACAAATGTCAAGAGCAGTTGAGGCAATTCCAATGAATCTTGATCCAGGCAGCATCCAAGAGGACCACACGTGATTTACCATTGATGCTGTCCAAAGATCAAATTAGGTTCATCTCTTTCCTTTTTTGTTTTTTGAAAACCTGTTTTGCTTTTCTGAGCCAACTTGAAATTCCATTTTGACTTTTGCTGTGTTAATATAGTCAGGTATTTTAACTTTCTTAATTGCCTTTGAAAACCATTGTATGAACATCAGCTGACCAGAAATATAAATTCTTACAAACAAATTTTTGTATATGTGATGTTAACAGTTATACTGACAGCATTATCTTGCTGCTGAGCCAGCTTGGTGCAGTGATTAAGGCTCCTGGCTGAACACCAGGAGACAATGAGTTCTAATCCCACCCGAAGTCCAAAGCCAGATGGATGACCTTGTGCCAGTCACTCTCAACCCTGGGAAGGAGGCAATGGCAAACCACTTCCAAAAAAACTTGCCAAGGAAACAGCAGGGACTAGTCTAGGCAGGACTCAAAAGGCAACAAAACAAAACTTTACTACCTTCTCACCAGCAACGCTTGGTCCCATAATTTTGTAGCATTGTTCAATGTCTGTCTTTAAATTTTGAAGAATTGTGCATACTGACAAACATTCCATTGTACCCCTGCCTGCAACTCAGCAAAAGTCTGTAAAAGTCTAATTTCAGATCAAGGGCAAATAGTCTGTCCTTGTAATAACCCTGAAGCAGTCTCAAATCAGTTAAAGGCACATTACTTACAGCCCCTTAAAAACAAATTTAAGTCGCTGTTTATTTTGGTGCTAGGGAGAATGGTATAGTGATGGCTTATCTTTTTTTTAAAGGGGGGAAGTAGAGATAAACACATTAGTTTTCTGCAAAACTCAATGATGTATACACCTTAATACAATGCAATCTATTAAGCTCCCTAAAAGATTATCCAAAGCTGGTGTTGATTTTTCATATTGATTATTCATATGTTTCATTGCTTATCTGTTTCCTTTCTGAGATCAGAAGGAAGTATGGATGAAGCTTCAGTTTTGTTTCTAGAAGAAAGGATTGGGGTGGGGGGAGAAGAGGTGGAGGAAAGATTGCTAAAGCAACCCAGCAGTCAACATTGCCACTCACTTATTTGCTCTTAACTTAATCAAAGCTTAACTTCAAAGCAGCCCGTAGCTGCATTAAAGAGGAAATTGCTCTTCAAAGCGGGCTTGGACTACTGAGCTGGAATGAAGCCAAAAACTAAGGCTTCTCCTGCTTTTTATTGTCTCCTCTCCCTCTCTTTTGTGAGGCTTAGTAGACCGTCTGGGAAAAGCAGTGAAGGGCTCTCTCAGAAAGGCAATTCCTGGAGAGAAAATACAATGAGCTAAATGTGAAAAAGGACTAAATGTGAAAAAGGACATTAGGAATGGAATCTGCCTGGTGTCTAACAATAAACAGCTTATTACCACAGCATGCAACAATTCTACTTTCAGTCCTTTGGGTTTGTTGATACAGTAGATGTGTACTGTTCACATAAATCCTTGATTTCCAATATCTGTTGAATATTCAATATGAAACAGGTGATGTCAGTTTTCACCTCTGATACTATTGATAACTGCTTAACATCTGAGATAAATTTACATGTGTGGATCGATGATGATTAATACATCAATTGGGAGCATTACTACTCTATATTATGAAGTCTGCCAGCTACGCTCATATATACAGTTATAGGAACTTAGCTCCAGTTTAACACAGACTTTTTTCTGAGTAACCAAATCTAGGTTTGCACTGTGTTTTATAATCATATATTATTTCTTGAAAAGGATAACTAATTCTCATTTTAGCAGTAATTTTAACTCTCAAAAAGAATGCAAAATGCCTCAAGGCAGAATTGTATTACTCCACAGTGTTATCTCATAAGATGGACTAAGAGGAGGATGCAAATCATAAAGTACCATTAAAGGCAAAGGTAAAGGTTCCCTCGCACATATGTGCTAGTTGTTCCTGACTCTAGGGGCAGTGCTCATCTCTATTTCAAAGCCGAAGAGCCAATGCTGTCCGAAGACATCTCCGTGGTCATGTGGCTGGCATGACTAAATGCCAAAGGCGCACGGAACCCTTTTACCTACCCACCAAAATGGTTCCTATTTTTCTACTTTGCATTTTTACATGCTTTTGAACTGCTAGGTTGGCAGAAGCTGGCACAAGTAATGGGAGCTCACTCGATTACATGGCACTAGGGATTCGAACCACCGAACTGCCAAGCTTTCTGACTGACAAGCTCAGCATCTTAGCCAATGGGCCACCGTGTCTCTTAAAATACCTCTAGCTAGGAGTTAATCTGAATTTTGTCCTGTGTTATAAAACCTGCAAAAACAGAAAGGTTAGAATATGTGAAGGGACTATGTATAGATACAGAGGTAGATTCATCCACCCCATGGACAATTACAGTTCTACATGAATTCTCATATCTCTGAAAGTCTAAATTTCCCACAATGAGAAAAGAGATGCATTTAAATTCCACCAAAATCAAACAGGAGAAAATCATTACAAATAAAATCCCATTTGTTTCTGTGATGTTTAAGCTCCACTAAATTGCAGAATTGCAGCCACTATGCTCAGCCTAAGTAAGCAAGTAAAATATATCATCTGGATAGACATTATGCTTTGAGGGTAACAAATGAGAAAATAAGAGAAGAGGGAGATTTCTTTGGCTAAACTATTGTAGTATTAATTACTCTGAATATTAACTTTGTTCCATAACAATGCCCAACTTTAAAAAATGTTATTTCCATTGTTAACAATTGCACAGTCATCAGAACTTAATCTTCCATGTTCTCAAGACCCACATCAAGTTGAAATCAAATTAGAACTCTATGTTTAAAAAATGAACAGCCAATCCATCATACAAATTAATTGTCATCACTACCCTTACTAAAAAAAACAAACTACATTACACTTCCCATCATTGCTCTAAACATATTTTTACACAGTAGCTATTATTCATTTCAAGGTTCTTCTAATATCCTCCTTTTTCTGGATACCATCAGAGAATCTACAGAGCTAAATTCTAGATCACATCTTCTAAATTGTTGAAGTATGAAATTTTTACTGAAACCATATGTAATGAACCCTAGAATTGCTGAATCTTTCAATCTATAGATGTCTTACACACACACACACACACACACACACACACACACACCAGAAAATAGTATGTAATTTGTTTCTCCTAACAATGTCCCTTGAGCCTTCTGTTTTCTCTTTCCTTTCTTCATTTTACAATTAACCATGTTGAAATCTTGCTTGCCAGGATAAGCAAAAGAACACATGGGTGATATGATACCTGCAATCCCAAGTTGCATTTTGACCTCAAACATAAGCTTATATTTGCTTCTCTTTTTGATATACCACCTGTACCACCCAATGAACAGAGATTCATTAATTGCATGTACATAACAAGCTGAACATAAACATGGTTTTCAAACCACAGTGGCTAAGCTAAAACTCAACCATTAAATTTATCAGGTCATCACACTAAGCCCCAAAGACCTTTATTTGTTTTTGTTTCACATATATTCCCCCTTTATTATTTTTACAAATAACTCAAGGTCGTAAACATACTATTCTCCTCCTCCTATTTTCTCCACAGCAGCAGCAACAACAACAAGGTGAGTTGAGGTGAGTTGGGCTGAGAGTGTGTGATTGGTCCAAGATTTCATGATTAAGGCTGGACTGGAACTCACAATCAGTAAACCCAATTCACATGGTTGGTTAATCAATTAGTGCCGTAAGAGAACATAGCTGTATTCTGTACTCCACATAATGATTTACACACCTAATTGTGCCAAGGAATTTGAGCCATGCAAACATACATCCTTCATGCAGCTCAATCCTATGTAGAGTGAATGATTGGACCTCAGTCCTTAAATCTAGAAAATGTTGGATGAACACTACAGAATGCCAGATCAACTGTTCAGTCCATAGATACTGACCTGTCCATTGGAAAATGGGCTTCTTCCCCTTTCCGGAAGTCTGTGCTATTCTCCAGCCTGGCTAGCACTTCCATCCTCTTCACCATTGTCTCCAGCATATCACTCATTTTCCTCAGCACTCCTCTGGACTCCAGAGTCCCCATCACTGCAGTCATACAGGAAAGCAGGAGAAAGAGAAAGGAACAGAAGAACATTCTACAGTGGTGTTCAAGAAGAAGCAGAGATACATTCAGACAGACGGAAAGGGCAAACATTAATTCTTCTGAATGGGGAAAAGGCGAGAAAGAGTTGTTGACAAGATTTTAATCCGACCTACTTTACTACATGGTGTGCTCTGTTCTTGGAATAGCTTGTTCTCAGCAAAAACAATAAAATAACATTTGTGCCCCCCTAACCGCAAATATAACATTGTGTGATGGGCCTGTGTGAATCGCTCCTGATTGAGATCAAAGTGCAGATTCAATAGAGAAAGAAGGCATAGATCCAGCTTAGTTTGCAATTTTTAGATTAGAATAGAATTATTTATTGGCCAAGTGTGATTGGACACACAAGGAATTTTTCTCCGGTGCATAAGCTCTCACTGTATATAAAAATACATTTGAGATTCAGAGAAAAACTAAGTTGAGCTGTAAGAAACCTTCTCTACGAGACTCCAATAAGAAGTTTCAGAGTGTTTGCAACACCTTCATTTTCCATCAGAATTTGGGTAAAAATAGCAGAGGTCACTAATCCTGCCAATTTTCAGCTAGGTGGCTATACGTTTTCCCAAATATTATCCCTGCATAACTTTTAAGGCAGAGAAAGCCGCGTAGGAAAAAGACAACGTAGCAGTTTCCAGATGATCCGGGAAAGAAAAGAGCCTTTAAAAACCCAATTAGGTATATGTCCTATTTTAATTTTAAAACTCAAACAAACAAGCTTTAAAAGTTAGTTCTATTTTTTTGTCTTGTTTTTCTATACTGCCACACTTGGTATAACCCTGAAGAACCATCAATGACTTGCTCCTATTAGATGATGCAGCTTTGCTGCCTCTGATCCTTCAATTTTTAGAGGTGTCAGGAAGCTAGGTGCCCAAAGAACCCGTCATCAGTGGCAGGACTTGATGGTGTCAGAGTTGTGGAAAACTGTTAACACTTTGTTAGATAGTTACTAGCAGTATAGGCAGCAGAAGCAGGTTGGCACAATGAAATACAACAGCTTGCACAGAAGCAGCCCACTGAGAAAGTTGTATTTGTAGTTTGCAGTCCTCTACTTTAAAATAAAGTGTGCTTTTCAACACTACAGGTAGTCCTCAATTTACAACAGCTCATTTAGTGACCAAAGTTACAATGAAAAAAGTGATTTATGACCAGCTTTCACACTTATGCAGCATTGCAGCATCCCAGTGGTGGGATTCAGCCAGTTCGCACCTATTCGGGAAAACCGCTTGGTAACTTTCTAAGTAGTTCAGAGAACCGATCGTTGGAAGAAATCTTCTTTTGTTTTTTTCCACTTTACAATGCTAATCCTGTAAGGAAGGCAGGAAGGAACCATTCTGGTGTTGTTTCTAGCCTAATCTTTATTGACCTGCTTACAGAAACTGCCTCTCCGGTTAACCTTTATTACATTGTAACAGCTAAGGCGAAGTGTCCATCGACCTGAGTGACCTTGAGTTGGCCACGCCCACTCAGTCACATGATCACTGAGCCCCACCTACCCAGATGGTCATTAGGGCAGACAACCGGTTGTTAAATTATTTGAATCCCACCACTGCAGCATCCCCATGGTCACATGATCAAAATTCAGATGCTTGGCAACTGACTCATATTTATGATGATTGCAATGTCCCAGGGTCATGTGATTACATTTTGCAACCTTCTGACAAGCAAAAGTCAATGGGGAAGCCAGATTTACTTAACATCTGGGTTACTAACTTAACAATTGCAGTGATTCACTTAACAACTGTGGCAAGAAAGAGCATAAAATAGGGCAAAACTCACTTTAACAAATGTCTCATTTAGCAATAGAAATGTTGGGCTCAATTGTGGTCATAAGTTAAGGACTACCTGTTCTTGTGCTACTCTGATTCCTATTCACTTATTGTCCAGAGATTAAAACCTCTGCCTCAATCCTTGGAATGTTAAAAGGAAAATGATTGATAAGTACATATAAGAAATCCACCTTGTTCCCATAGTCAAAGTGCTAAGAATTGAACTGATTCCCAGTTGGTTTGTCAGGACCAGCAGAAAAGTACAAAAAAAAAAGTCTAGTCCTTAAGGTTTATAGTGGGCTACATTTAAAATTGTGAGAGCTGAGGAAAGGAAGGAAATATTAGGTATACTTCTGAGGAGACCAATCAATATACTTGATGAAATGGAAAATGGAACTCAAATATTTATGTGCTAAGAGTTTGTCTTTAATATATCACAAGATTCTTATTTTTGATATAATAGATTAACATGACCACCCAACTAAAGTTATTTCCAGGATTTCCAGGATTTGTGCTGTAACCTTAGTCTTGTTATTCAATAAATATTTTGACAGCTATGGGAATTATTTCTTGCAAAACACCTTCGGAGAACATTACAAACGGCATTAACTTTCATTACTTAATACATTTACCCATAGATTCCTTTATCATGTTGGCTGAGAAACCAAGCCTATTGGTTTTTTATTATTTCGTTCATGGTAATGCCAGAAAGACCTTGAGATGAAAGCAAAGGACAGAGAACAAATTCATCCTGTATAATATTTATATGTACGCCCCCTACAAAGCTAAGTTACTCATCAAATTTATTGCTGTCATTTCATTCTTCTGAACTTCTTTAAAGCAAATTTTCATTTACAAAGCAGCAGGAGGTTAGAGGACAAGAGAAACAATTGGGGACCTACAGACACACTGTAATGTAATGCATATTTTCCCTAGCATCAAACATAGGCCTGCCACCAAACAGTAAAATGCAGCGTGCCCCAATGGTTCTGGATTAAGAGACAAAATTCTTTCAGCTCCCATATCTGGGAGGCAACAATCTTTACTCTTCTGCTGCCATCTAGGTGCTATCTGGATTTTGCCAATCAAGGCATAAGATTCCTAATATTTATTTATATTTTTTGCTTCTGTTATTTGGTTAGATTTATACCCATCCTTTTCTCCAAGAGTTCAAGGCATTTTACAAGTCATCTCCCATCATTATATTCCTACCTAGCAATCCTATGAAGTAGGCTGGGCTGAAGGAAAGTAACAGGGCCATAAGCACTGAGCAGATTTCTGTTCATGATGGAACTTAAGTCTTCCTGATCCTTGTTCAACCAATTAGCCACAATACCATACTAGCTCTGAATTAAGTATTTTGGGAATCAAGGTTCAGGTCCACAATGGCTATCACTTAAATTTCAGGTTATTAATTGCATGACCTTTGTGAGGAGTTTTAATTCTTAGCAAATTTTCTATTATAAGAGGCAAAACATAAAAAGGCCAATATCCTTGTGCAGAGATTGGCTAAGAAAAGTAATACTATAGCTATAAAGTTCTACATATCTACAATGAGGCTGTTAAGGCACAAAAAAATGTCAGAAGCATAGCCATTTGAGCTAGGAATGTTAAAAACTACTTTGCATTTTCATGCAAATTTCCCCATTGTCCAAAACTTCCACCCCTAAAAAAAAAACTCTTATAGTATCCTATTATGGAAAAATACATTAAAGATATACTATATTGGAGAAAATTGCTTGCAAAAGTGCATACATTAGGTGAAATGCATTTAAAAATGAATATTATTAGGAGAAAGTGCATTCAGAATGCATATATTTTTGCAGATTTCTTTTATGTTACAAAGAAAAGAGCTGACCCAATCCCCTATGACAGAAAAATGAAATGTACAGGTGAACAAAATGAAGTTATTCAGTTAAATCTTCCTGAATAATTTAAAATGTCTTTCTCTAGACAACTGAACTCAATACACCAGGGAAAACAACCTTGTTATATTATTGTTAACATGCTTATTTTCCTCCCAAATGAGAGCAGAGATAATTAAGAATCCCTGATGCTGTTGGGACTGCCAAATTCTTCACTAGTTCTGCTTCAATGCTTTTAAGAACCACCTGACATGTAGAAATTAAGCAACTGGATTTTTTCCCACTACTTCATATCCATATTCAGATCAGCCGTTTAATTTCTGGATCTCGGGCTGTGTAGAATTTTTTTAAAAAAACAAAGACATCAGAAAATGGTTCAAAACCCAACCAAAACTTTATCCATGACAGTAGCAGCAGTGCAAAACATTTGATTAAGTACTAGCCTGCCTTCAATATGAATAATCTGTCCAATAATATGAGATGCCTTGTCCTTGTTTTACTGAAGAATTTCCACTTGGCTTTAAAAACTCATTTTGAAAAAAAAGATAGTGTTCTTCCCTTTTTTTTTTCTTGGCAACTTGTCTTTTAGTCGTAAGGGGAGGTTCTGCTACAAGTGGTAACCTTGTGAACATGGGCAAGCTTCTGCTCCATGGGCTCTTTCATGTGTGAGATGTCAGACATCTGTTCTTAAGTTTACCCTTGAATTATAATGACCATGTAGCTTGTGTTATAGATAGTCCTTTATTAACAGAGGACAGTCTCCTGTTTGACAGATTGTTTCCACCCTGAAGTTGGCTGAACTGTGGCCATTTTCCTTTTTGTAGTTTTCTCTAGGGCAGCAATGGCAAACCTTTTTTGGCTCACGTGCCAAAAGCGGGGAGAGTGCAAGGGGGTCATGAGCGGGCATGCCACACCCATAATGCTATGCGCACGACCCCAGTGCACATGCACGCACGACCAATGCCCCCCCATTTTGGGGGTGCTTTTTTCACCTTCCCCAAGCTCCAGAGGCTTTATAGGAGTCTGGGGAGGGTGAAAACAGCCTCCCCCCTCCCGGAGGCCCCCCGGAGGCTTCAGGAGCTTCCCTGAAGCCTCCAGAACATGAAAAACCGGTCCTACAGACAAACCGGATGTGACTTCTGGTTTGCTCATAGGGTCATTTTTTGCTCTCTGAAGCCTTCAACGAAGCCTCCCGAATGCCCCTGAAGGTTTGGGAGGGCTAAAACCGGCCCTATGAGCAAACTGGAAGTCAGTTCCTGAACTTCCGGTTTGCCCGTAAGGCCGGTTTTTCACGCTCCAGAGGCTTCCTGCAAAATGGCCTCAAAATAAGGCCAAAGTCAGCAACGCCTTGCATGCCCTGACAAATGGCTCCACGTGCCACCTGTGCCACGTATGCCATAGGTTCGCCATCACGGTTCTAAGGGGTTTATTTTCTCATTGCTTCAGGGCTGACACAGCCTGGAGTGAAGGGGCCAGGGAGTGGGGTGTAGAGATAGTTGGAGTATTGTACCCAAAATAAAATTCCTTCCCATGGGAATTGAGGATGTTGGTGCAGATGTTTGAAAGGTGGAGAGTGAGGTCGCCTAGCAACTGGACTGTATGCTGATTGATTGGGCCATGTGACTGGAGACTCTGAGTGGAAGTGACAAAGTTTTACTTTTAATTAGGTAAAAAAAATCAGTGGGAACTTAGAGCAGGCTTTTCACCAGGAACATGCCAATTTGATATGTCCCAATAAAATATTCCCACAGGAAAGTGCCTGCCTTGGAGTTCTTATTGAATGGGATGTATTACTTGAAACTTTGACAGATTGTTTGATCCAGATAAGATAAATTCTCATAAGTTGAGTTTGATTTCTAGTGAATTCATGGACACATCTAAATTGTTTCTTGACAGGGCTTAAAGAAATGTCCATCTGGGTTCAGTTCCAAGTGGGGAGAAACACAGTGGAAACATGGAGGCTGTTTGGAAAGATGGTTTTTAATTGTAGACAGGATCAAATGGTTTTTTGGGGTCCTGAGCACATGAGTGAGAGATAGAGATAGAGATAGAGATAGAGATAGAGATAGAGATAGAGATAGAGATAGAGATAGAGATAGAGATAGAGATAGAGATAGAGATAGAGATAGAGAGAGAGAGAGAGAGAGAGAGAGAGAGAGAGAGAGAGAGAGAGAGAGAGAGAGAGAGAGATTCATACCCTCTCTTGGGCCCCGCCTTGGAGCTTCTTGTTCCTGTGTAAGAAATGTATTCTGATTGGTTGTCAGACTCTCATGGGGCCATGCAGGGGTAACTCTGTAGGTTGGAAGTCCCAGGCTTGGTTGATTCTTGCTGTGTGATTTAATGAAGGGGCTTTGGGCAATTCCTATTATGGCTTAATGGCTTTGTCCTGGTTTGGATCTTGAGTGAGAGCTAATCCTATCATCCTGGAGCTGAAAGTGTTTTGTAGATAAGATGGCCCAGTCTTTTGTCTTGTAGATAGGTTGGCACCAGTCTTACGGGGGCCATTAACAAAGATGGGAACTGCTTTCCAAGAGCATGTTTCTCCTTTTCTCATCCAGGGAGGTATAATATTCTGCCTTTTAAATATTTACTGAATATTTCATTCTTCTAGCAGGGGTGGGGGTTGCTGACTTCCTACAACAGCCATATAAAAATAGTTTCTTCCAAGATAGTTTCCCAATCTATTTCATAGCACATGATTTCTCAGTGGTCTCTCATCCCACTACTAAATAGGTCAGACCTGTTTAAGTTTTCAAGGGCAACCAAAATGATTAAATGAAAGATAAAATATCATAAGAATAATATGTGGAGACTTTATCAACAGTTGAGGAAAAAGACTGATGCCTAGAACACTCCTTAACTGCTTGTCCCACCAGAATGAAATAATTTTTATTTATAATAAAATAACATTTTCTAAAATTGTGTCTGTACATTTATCTTTTATTGATTTATTTTTATTATTAAACAAATGTATATAGCCAACCAACTTACATAGGTATCTATGTCTGACTTATAATATTTAAAAAATCCACCATATAATAAAACCCATTAAAAAAAAACCAGACCCCACATCCAGGAATAGACTTCAAAAATTTCAGCAACAGGTTCTCTGCCTGATTGCTGGGTGGGCGTAGCCATGGTGGGCATGGCCTAGTCAGCCTCCTGCACCATGGCGGCGATGCAGGGTTCGCCTTCTCCAGGCTTTCCTCGAGCCTCTGGGAGGGGAAAAATTTTCTCCCCTGGGCTCCGGAGGCCCTCCATAGGCTGGAAATGGGCCTGTTTCTGACCTTCCAGAAAGCCCATTCCCCCCCCCCCCGCCTGAGGCTCCATGTGGGCCCTGCACTTACCTTGCCTCCAAAATGGGCCATGTGGAGACTCCTGGGAGGGGTGGGGTGGAAGGGGTGTGGCTGGCACAGCCAGGAGTGGAATTTGGAGGTTCTTCAAACTGGTCATAACATTAGCTACGGGTTCTCCTGAACCCGGGTGGACCTGCAGCAGCCCACTCCTGCCCACATCCATGGGAGCAACAACGCAATCAAATCAGCTACTTAATGGGTTGTCTCCATATAAGGTCCCCAGACTCACTGACGAACCCCAAGCTTTTTGGATGAACAATGGTGGGGGGGGGGGCAACCATATCTCAGGGTGGATGATGTTTCATAAAAAAGATGTTACCACTAAGAAGGTTCTTTTTTTTCCTTAAACAATAAAAAATACAAGCTAGCATATACAATTTGGATACAAAACTGTCCTGACTTTATTTCTTTTCTTCAGCGATGTTTCTATGATCACCTCACCTCAGATCATCTTGCAATACTTTCATGGATGTGGCTACATACTGTGATGTGGTCTATAAGTTACTATAAAGCCCTTCCCATATATCCACACATACAGGATATACAACATCAATTTCTATCCAAAAACCATCAGAATAAAAAAAAAAAATGGGGGAGGGGGTGGAGCCCAAGAACTTTCCTACAATCCACAAATATGTCCTGCCTTGCTTTAAAGTAGGAAGCTTAAAGAGATGTAAGCCTAATACCCAATACTCATTGCAGGTAATCATAAATGTGATTTGGTTTGAGCTTAACTTATGCAAATTCACATCGTTGTTGCTTACTCAGCAAACTGTACTTTTACAAACTGACTTAGCATAAGATGTAACTGGTTGGCCTGGAATAAGATTTTGTTATTGTTATTATCATTTATTGCTGTACAATGAATAAAAAAGCTTTAAGAAAAAAAGTGAAAGAAATACGAGAGAGAAAAAAACGCACTGCAATAAATCATTTTAACAGGGAACAGTTACAAACCTATATATACTTATCTAAAGAGAATATTAGTCAAGTACATTCTCTCGTTTACAACAATTGTTTCAGCAGTTCCAAGAAAGTTCCATACCCATTTGCACTATTCAGGTGACCCTGAGGACACAGATAAACCTCCAAGTGGCCTCAACATTTTCAAAGAGTGCTAAGGACCAGACAACTGTGAGGAATATAATTCCTTCCATCCTCCACCATTCAGTAAGAACTGAAGAAGCTTCCTGGATGAGAAGCGAAACATCTTCAAGGAAAAACAAGACCCAGTTGCCTTTGGAAAGAGCACTTTTGGGGCAAGTACATATATAGTTCTAATACACTTATATAACTATTGTATTTTTTAATTACTGTATTTTATATAAATGAGTCACATATTCCACACATCTATAGTCTAGATGTAGACTATAGATCAGAGGTGGCATTCTGCCGGTTCTCCCCAGTTCAAACAAACCAGTAGCAGTGGCAACAGGAGGCCCCACCCACACACGTAGATGTCATCATGGATGCTCTGCGCATGCACAGAACCTTCTGTGCATGCGCAGAAGCACTACCCCCACTCCTGGTTCCGAACCGATAGTGCAGATAAGAGGAAACCATTACTGCTATAGATCTAGACATAAGACTAGATCTATATAGTCTACATAGGCAATACGTTTGTAGGTGGCAAGTGCAATCCGTTCTTCAGTCCACTGTATGAAAGGGGCCATATATTTATCTTTTCAATGCTGCAATATCAGTTTTATGGCCATAGTAATGGCATAGAGAATCCATTTTCAGAATTCACGGAGAGCCCAGTTCTCAAATTCCATGTAATAGGTATATAATACAAGAGAATGTTATCTTCTGGACGTTTTAGGTGGGTTTTTTGCACCATCTTATTTTTATAATCCACTACTTTCTCCCCAAATTTAGTAAGCATAGAACATTGTGAAAACAATTAAAATGTATTAAACTCCATTATGCTTGTATAGAAAAGGTGTCAGGCCTGCAGTCATATTCCTTTTAGGATCTTTGGCCTGCCACACTTTCTATTATTTTACTATGCTGTTTCATTAGTGGGGAATAGGGAGGGGGGAATAGTAAGGAGCAGAATGTGTTGTTGTCAAAATAAAACATTCCTTTCTAGAAGCCCAAGGTCATCTTTTGTCTCCGCACCTCTGCACCTGACCGGAACTAAATGTGTGGAAATGCCAGAGTGGCAGATGAAGATTGGACCATGTGATGGACTTGTGGGTGTGGGGACAAGGTTTTGAACTTTCAACTGGGTGGAAACCCAGGAAGCTTTCAGATTCGGGTTTCCACAGATGTACCGACATGTCTTTCTAATTAAATTGGAACTTTGATTAAAGTTATGCCTGGACTCTGATTTAATTCTGGATGATATTTGGAACGCTGACCAAAGGACTGTTAGAAACAACATTTTTGTTGGAAATGCAATAAGGGCAATGCTTCTTTCAGATATATGTTTTACAATGGTCTGGATAAAGGGTAATAAAGGGCCAGCCAATAATGCTTCTTCCATTGTTAGGAAGAGGTAGAGGCTGGAAGAAAGTGCTTCCTTCATGCCCTCCCTTCAAATTGGATGTGGATCTTGAGTGTGCAAACAAATCAGAAATGGAAAAGAATTGGCAGGACGGCATTTCACATAAATGGTTCCCAGGTCCCTCAGGGGCTTGTTTGTAGATTAATTTTTATTTGTATTTTGCCTTAAGCAATGCCCAGGGTTCAGGAGGAAGGATATTGAATGCAGCACAATTCAATACCAGATAAAATTCAGCTCACTGAATACTTATACTCTATGTGGAACTCCAGAGACAGGAAAGTAGAAACAGGAGAAAACATAAAGGGACAGATAGAAGAATCAGCAAAATAATTCATTAATCATTTAAAAAAATCTAGTAACATCAGCACCCTAGTTTGAGCCCAGAAAATGTCAAGGTTTCAAGCGCTGGCATTTTGAAATGGGGTCGGAAGAAGCCAGCTAGTCGTTTTGATGGATATAGTTTATAGACAAGTATGAGGAGGTCAGTGGCCTCCATCCATCCCCACAGATCTGTACCCTGTCAGTTTTCAGTAGGAAATGTAATGTGCTTGGTTCACAGGATCCAGGCCAGGTTTTAACTTATCCCTTGCTGATTGTGGGACAGTTCTATTTGGACTCCAATATGGGCCAGGGAACAACAGTGGAGAACTGAGATTAGAAGAGGGCATGGCCCAGTTGCAGAGAATATATACCGTATTTTTTGCTCCATAAGACGCCCCTGGGTTTAGAGGAGGAAAACAAGAAAAGAAATATTCTGTTCCGTTGTGCCCACCACATGTCAGCTGAGCGATGGCTGGATCCCAGCCTCCCATAGCTCTGCCAATCAGCAGGCTGGCTGACCAGAAACACCGCCATTGCTACCTCCTCCATGTCTGTTGCCTCCGCTGGGGAACACTGGAGCCTTCGCTGCCAAGCAGCTGATCAGCAGTTGGATTGGCCTCCCGGAATACCACCGATCAGCTGTTCCAGGCGTCTCTGATGCAATATTCGTTCTATTTCCACCCACTTCTTTCTTATGGAGCAAAAAATATGGCAATCTATTTTTCTACCTATATACACATCTACAAACATGTGACTATATATTATCGACATGTTTCTCACAAAAGCAGTACTACAACTGTAATTTCTTTCATGTGACGAGTTAAAATATTTTTATGGAAAAATATGCATTTTGCATTATTACAAATCAATATTTACACAAAATAAATTCCCTATGTACCCCTTTCTGCTATGAACCAGCTTCAAAATGGAGAAATTATCTTCTTTAACTTCAAAGTTAATCAAAACGGAACTTTGTTCTAGGAAAAACAAACAACCTCCAGTCCTCAGAGGCTTGTATTTTGACAAGGCCACTGCAGTGTGTCTGTGGCTTTAATATATTGTATTTCCAGTTTATATAAACACATTACCAATAGACCTTTACCAAGAGACATGACTAAGTTGCAACTTTCAGCCTTGCAAAGACCTGCCCCAGGCAATGTCCTTGTTCATACATCATTTGCAAAATCACACATTAATTTCTCATTCCACACTCTCCTTGGCTGGCAGTGATATATGATGCAAAAGGGATGCTATTAAATTATCTGGCTCCCAGGTAGACCCTCTGAATGTTATATAACCATAACTCCCTCAGATGAAGAGTAGGACTGAGCTAGAGATTTGTAAAATATATTCATTCTCTGTAGCAAAATAACTCACTTTGTGAGTTTCAGCATTGCATGAAGAAAATGAAAAAGCAACTGAGGAGAGTTAACACTTGAATAGTTTAGTTACAGTATGTTTATCTTGCTTGAACGCCAAGATGACATGTACAGTTGTGTATCTCACAACAATCCTGTAAGGGAGGCTATGCTGACAGAGTTACTGACCCGGTGACCTTGGCTTAATAAAAGAATTCTTATCCAAGAATTGGAATAAATAAAGAGTTGGTTTTCCACAGTCCTATTCCAAAGCTCCTCAGAGGCAACCTCCTAAATCTCTGGTCATTAATTGTGTTGGTTTGAGAATGTGGAAGTTGCAGCCCCAATTTGTCTTCTCCCTTGCTAATCAAAGCAACCAAAACAGAAGCATCTTAATTCCTTGGGGACAGCACGACAGCCAGAATCTAAGCATCGATGCAGATTAGTTTGGAAAACATGATCAATCATGACAGAATCCTGTCATATTTATAGACAAAAAGATGCCAACCTCCAACTCTTCATCTGATTAGATAGCATAGTAATCCAGAGCAGAGCTAAATATATTAGCATAAATAAAATTAGGAGCTGTTCCAGTTCAAGTTGACTTTCTAATCATGATGCCTTGTGTCTTAATAATGGATATGTGATAAATTGTCATAATTTATTTTACTTCCTCTACAAAATCATGTTTTTTACACTTCCAGGGGAAAACATGGGTTTCATAATAGAACAGACAGTACAAAACCTTACTTCAAGTAGGGGGAAACCTGAAGGCCTGAATCTGTTGCCCATAGACTGCTGACTGACTGACTGACTAATGGAATACAGAAGGATTTTGTTTTGGGGTGGCTGTATTCTCTTTCCTGATGCAGAGATCCCTTTACCTCAACAGATGATACTTTTAAATCATTATTATTCTGGCCCAGTAGAGATAGCTCATATATACTGGTCATATCTTACCATTATGAAGTATTAAAGCATAAAACTAGAGAAAACAACCATTCCCAATAACCAGTCTTTGATAAGATGGACTATCATTCTCATCATCCACAGCCAGCATGGGCATAAAATGGAGGAAAGAAGATTCCATGCTGTCGCTGGACTTTTTAAAAAGTATCATTTGGTTATGATATAGTAGTAGTAACCCCACACAGAATCAATTTGGATATTGAGATGGGTGGCATACACATTTAATAAATAAAACAATTTATCTGCCCTATCACTGGAACAAGGATTCAGGGCTGGGAAATCATTGGTTTTTGGGTAAACATTGGCCTGCAAGGTCTGTAGCCAAGGTTCCCAGACTTAGGATAATAAACTCTTTGTCTGCCAACTTTTCGTGAAGCCAATATAACAAAATTCAGCCCAAATTGCCTATAAATATGGTTTTGATCATATTTATACTCAAAACATGATTGGTTGTTTACTTGCTTTTTTGTTCTTCCCATCCAGGGGTGGGACTCTACTGGTTCGGACCAGTTCAGGCAAACCAGTAGCTCTGACACTCAGCTGGGAGCGAACCTGTTTGCCCGGAGATCAGCTGGGCCTGTTTCTCCTGCTCCTGGGCTATACTGACCTATATCTTCTCAGCTGATTCATGCAACAGAGCAGATTACCCTGCTCGGTTGTGTTACTCCCCAGCAGTAACATGGAAGGTAAGTATTTTTAAAACTCTGCTCATGCGTGGAACGCGCATTAGGTCCGTGCACACGCAGGAAGCATGCGATCATCGAACCTGTTTTTAAGCCGGCAGGGTCCCACCAATGTTCCCATCTGTCAGGGAAGACAAATCTCATCAGCTGGCCTCTGTGTGGGAGGGTCTCTCAATGCTTGCCTTTTCCTTTATAGGAGTTGCTCCCTTCTGATTAACTGATTAACCCTTTTGCCTTTCTTTTGCTTTCCCAGATATTTGTATACATATTAGACACATACCCTTCCTACATTCTCATTTTGACATGACTGTGGAGCTCTTTTTCCCCCTTATGGTCGTTTTATTGCTCTCATGCTATAATGATTAAAAGCGAAGAATATGATGCTCTTTCATTCCACTGTAGCAGAGGTGGGTTGCTCTCAGTTTGGCCTGGATTAGGCCAACCGGTAGTGGCGGTGATGGGAGGCTCCACCCACACGCCTGCCCAGATACTTCTGCACATGCAGAACCAGTAGTAAAAATAATGGAAACCCGCCACTGCACTGTAGGATTATAAAAAGGGTGTGGCAACAAAGGATTTATTTAGTTATTTATATCCCACTTTTATTATTTTAAAACATACCTAAGGTGACCAGATGTCCTGATTTTGGCGGGACAGTCACGATTTATAACAATTTGTCCCGTGTCCTGGGGCGTTTTTAAAAAGTCCCTATTTTCTGGCTTCATGTTGAAAGCCCAGTGGATTTGCTTAAGAAATCCTAACCGGGGCAAGACAAAAGACACCCTGTCTAAACCCTCTCTCTGTCTCAGTACTTTCATTAAAGATATTAAACGTTAAAGCAATAAAACGGACACACACCCCGCCCTTTTACCTCATTTTATAAGAAAAAATGACCCAGTACCATAGAGCTCCAGGAAATACTTGGCTAGAGAAGTCGCAAGTGTTCCTTCCTGAATTCTCCGGAGGGGAGGGGCACGGAGGTTGGAGGTCGGCTCGTGTGGGAAAAATGGTGGCAAAGTTTCTTTGAAAAATATTTCCCTGGGACTAATAATTTCACCATTTTAATTTGCTCAGTTCTTTGTATTAACATCTACATCATTCTGGATTGACTTGGAATGCCTGCCTGCTGGTAAGTGAGCCGGGTTTTTTTCTTTTATTTTTTTATGTATTTTAAAATAATATTTTATTTATTGTGCATAGGATTTTTTAAAATAGTTTTATTCTGTGTGGATTCTTTTTTTAAATTGTCTTAGGCTATTTAAAAAAAGATTCTATCCAAAATACAAAATACCAGCTGCAGTTATTCACTTAAGAACTGTGGCAAGAAGGGTGGTATAGTGACCAAAGTTACAATGGCATTGAAAAAAGTGACTGATGACCATTTTTCACACTTAGCGACCATTTTCACACTTAGCGACCGTTGCAGCATCCTCATGGTCACGCGATCAAAATTTTGATGTTTGGCAATAGATTCGTATTCATGATGGTTTCAGTGTCCTGGGGTCATGTAATTGCTTTTTGTGACCTTTTGACAAAGTCAAATGGGGAAACCAGATTCACTTATGTTACTAACTTATCAGCTGCATTTATTCACTTAAGAACTGTGGCAAGAAAGGTGGTATAATGGGTTTAGTGACCAAAGTTACAATGGCATTGAAAAAAGTGACTGATGACCATTTTTCACACTTAGCGACCGTTGCAGCATCCTCATGGTCACGTGATCAAAATTTTGGTGTTTGGCAACAGTTACAATTTATATTTGTAAATTGTAGTTATGTTAAAATAAAAAAAATATTACAATACTATTTTTGCGTTATATGAAAATTTTTGTTGCTCCGTATAAAATTTTTAATCAAGCCCCCCCCCCCCCCCCCCCCGGTCAAAGGTGTCTCTCTTTACCAATCAGAAAATCTGGTCACCTTAAACATACCTGATACTCCTACTTCTCCTATTTTTGGCATAACAACAACAACAACCCTGTGAGGTGAGTTGGGTTGAGAAAAAGTGACTGGCCCACAGTCACCTAGCAGGCTTTCAGGCCTAAGGCAGGATTAAAACTCACAATCTCCTGGTTTCTAGCCTGGTGGCTTAACCACTAGATCAAGATGGCATAGGAAACTTTACTAAACCTCTGGGAAGATCACCGTATAAACCTGGGAACAAAAATTACTGAACAGAGGATAGCAGGCCAGCAGACTTGGTTGACATTGCCCTACAAAGTGGGTAGAAAGTAGGTACCCTAGGCATTGCAGCCAATCAGAACTGAGGATGTGGCAAAATTGAAATGAAGCATTGTAGACTAATTATTTGGATGTGCTCTAGATGGCTCAGGATGGGAAAGAGTAGTACTGAAGCTACTGATGCAGAGCTTCAAAACACGAGCATGACACGTTTCTGGTGGACTGGCAAACAGTCAGAATAGCCCAGATTGATCTTGGATGCATTTTACATTGCAATTAGGAGAGTTGAGAGGCAGAAAGGCTGGTCATCGTGAATAGATCTGAGTGAGCCCATAAAGAGCCCCCTATCACCAGCATGCTAATTTAATGTTCAAAGCCAAAATTAAACCAATTTCTAAAGCTCCACCTTTTTTGGAAAGCTCTTTGGGGATGGAAACTGGCACAGAGCATTGTGTTAGATTCCAGGAGGAGAAAGAGCAGTCAGCTATTAATTATACCATTAAACAGGCAACCAGCTGAAAAGGTGACTGCTAGCCTGTAGGGTCAAGCACAGACGCTATATGGGCATTGCCTCCTTTTGAATGCCTGTACTGGACCCAAAAGCTCTGGACTCTCGCCCAGATATCGGGAGCAAGTAAAATCACTCCTGTTTGAAAAGAGGGAACTTACAAATGAGCATTTGAAAATGATCCCAAACGTAGCATTTGATTACAATTATTTTAACTTTTCTTTTCCCCTATGGGTTTCACTGAATAGTTTGAATTCACCAACACAGAAAGAGAGCTGGAGAAGGCAAAGGCATCTGGATGGAATAAAAATGCAGACAGCAGAGAACACTATTAAAATGCTGAAAATTAGTTATTAATTTAATGAATGAATGAATGCCATCACAGCTGAATTGAGCATTCCCCAGAAAATTGGCATCTAATTGATTGAGCAGATTTGCACATGTCAGGTGAATGACACAGAAATGCCATTTATAGATGACTTGCAATGGAGAGACTAGCTGCCTCAAATCCCTTTTTCAGAAAATTAAAAACTTTTGCTTCTCTCCCCCATGATAATTCACTGGTATTGGATCTGCCCAGAATGGATTTTGCGATGCCGTCATGGATGCTACTCCATACAACTTGTTTTAGTCTCTGTCTGGATTATAGTGAGTGTTCAAGAGGGTCACACAGCCCATTTGGAAAAATGAGATCAGTTAAGAAATGGGTAAGAAAAATGGGGGTCCCAGTCAGGTTTCAGAGCCATTTAACAGCATCATGACTGCCAGTTGTTCAACAGATGGAGTTGCATGTAGATAATAGAGAAAACTGTCCCATAAGACAGAAAGCAATTAATGAAAGAGCAGCTGCTCTGGGAAAGAAGAAGGAAAAGAGGGGAAAGTTCTGTGTAACTTTATATTTTGGACAGAATTTAAAATAATTTAATGTCACAAGTGCTTATAGTCACTGTGTAGCGAATCACTTATGCTCCTATTATTAGATATGAGACCTTCTGCTGATGGTGGGTTTTGGAAACAGATGGGATTGTTGTTGTTGTTGTACAATCCTCCCTGCCTGGCCTGCTGGATTTGGATACTTAGCAGATGATGGAAACTCAGTGGCTTCTGGTGCTCGAGAAGTTCAATTTACCACTTGGCAAAGTTGAGTTTGGAGTAGCTCAAGAATCCATGACCTGTGTGGAAACTATGGACCTGTCCCAAATCAGCAGGGGCTCAAGCCGTGGTGGCGCAGTGGGTAGAGTGCAGTACTGCAGGCCACTTCAGCTGACTGCTAGATCAGCAGTTCAGCGGTTCAAATCTCACCGGCTCAGGGTTGACTCAGCCTTCCATCCTTCCGAGGTGGGTAAAATGAGGACCCGGATTGTTGTTGGGGGCAATATGCTGACTCTGTAAACCGCTTAGAGAGGGCTGAAAGCCCTATGAAGCGGTATATAAAAATCTGCTATTGCTATTGCTACTAGAAGTCACACATTAGACCTGGGTTTTATCTCAAGACATGATCTGGTTTTGGAGGACACAGTAATCAGTCTGTTGCCATGATCAAATCAATGCTTCTAACTGCTGTTCAGCTCATTGGTACTGCCCCATCCTTGCAGGCAAACAGAGCCTATTCAATTGGCCTGCACCAGGCAAATGATGGACTCAGCTGGGTCCCAGAGTGAACTTGGGGTTTTCCTTAAGGGTCTTGTGAACAGTTCTGCTTAGGCCATGGCTATAACCTAGAATGCGGCTTTAGAGTGGATTATCTAGGATTACTAGGATCAAATTTTCTTTCTTCGGATGAATTATGTGAAGACCTGACTGAATAGAGAAGGCTTTAATGCTGCAAAAGATGGAAGGAATGGAGAAGAGGACTACAGCAATGAATTGTATGGATTCAGTTAAAGGAGAAATTCATACACTGGTGGTGAACCTGAAAACCAGATTAGGGACAGATTTAATTGGGGCACGAGGGAATAGCAATAGCAATATAGCAATAGCAGTAGACTTATATACCGCTTCATAGGCCTTTCAGGCCTCTCTAAGCGGTTTACAGAGAGTCAGCATATTGCCCCCAACAATCTGGGTCCTCATTTTACCCACCTCGGAAGGATGGAAGGCTGAGTCAACCCTGAGCCGGTGAGATTTGAACCGCTGACCTGCTGATCTAGCAGTAGCCTGCAGTGCTGCATTTAACCACTGCGCCACCTTGGCTTCTAGGGAATCTATGTGGCTACTAGAAGTCAAAAACAACATGATTGCATAATCAATCAATCAATCAATTTTATCAGCATAGCTTCAATTATTTTTATTTTACCTATAGGAAACCTGGGCTAGTTTGTACGTTATGCAAAGTCAGAGCTTATTTAACAATGCTTATTGAATTAACTTTAATGAGTTGGGTTAATGGGTTGCACTAAATCCTAGTTTACAAACCCACATTGGCTGGGTTCATATAACAAGCTGAGTCTCACAACAACTAATTATAGCTTCCTGTGATGTATGAACTCTGCCTTAATGTTCAGTGAACAATAATTCATCTAAGTGAAGGCAGAAATCCTCCCAGGGAAGCCTAGGAGCTGACCAATCCCTTCAAGACAAAGAGAAGATCTTCACTGATCCATTGTCCTGAAACACCAGCAGAGAGCGGGCGCCTCTTTCCTCCCCAGCCGTGCTAACTGGCAAAAAATGTATAGTTGAAATGGAAGATATTTCGCTTCACTGTTAAAAGTCAAGCTGAGCCGCCGTTCCCTGGAAAATACCCCTTTGGCTCACAGTTGGAAGATGTGAGACACAACTGAAATTGTCTCCAGGTTTATTCGTGTGGCTGATAGTCTCACTTTGCAAGCGGATAGTCCACCGTCAGTAGCACCATTTCCCTGGAAAGAAGACTCTTTGTTAAGTCTCTTTATGGTGCGGGGCTGGCTGGGGGTGCGGTGTGTCTGTGTGTAGCTGTGAAAAATAAAATGCCTCCTCTCCGTTGCTGCCTAGAGGAGCAAGCACTACTGCAGAAAATCGAAGTGCAGCATTGCCTACATTTCCCCCACCGTCCCTCCCTAGAAACGGGGTAATAAAACTGGAAGTACTGTAGTTAAAGGTGTAGTTTATCATGTTCAAGGGATGCCGGAAACAAGGGCTAGTTTGTATTCATACCCGCAGCTCCTGAGGCAGAAGGAAGCCAGCACATCCTAGGAATTCTCAGAGATAACAAAACACAGCCCACCTCCCTCCCTCCCTCCCTTCTTCCTTCTAAAATCATTTATTGTCCCCAGCACTGTTGTAAATGTGAGTGATTGTCTTGTCCCAGCTATTTTTTTTGTTCTGTTTTGTTTCAGCAACTCATTCACATAGTACTACACACCCGGAAAAACAAATAGTTAGGGTTTATTTCCTTTAAATAAAATTTTAGCCAAAGAGGTCTTTCAAAAGATGGCATCCTTTTACATGCTCGCTCTCTTTCTTTTTCCCAAGCTAAACTGTGGAGCAATCATGGTGGGGCAGTCAAGGCCGATCTTCTGTCATTTCCAGCTGACAAATTCAGAAGCTTTTCTCTCCCAGCCTCACCTTTTTTCTTTTTCTTTTTTCCTTTTTTGCCGTGTGTTGCTCCTGAGAGTCAAAGAGAGGGAGAGGGAGCTGCTGATCTAAGGATTTTATAATGCAGGAAGCCAATATTAATTTGCCTTAAACACAACATGCATTTCTTGGCACTTGCAGAATACAGAAATACACCTCATTCAAAAGAGAGCCAAACCAGGGTACAAAAGAGCAAGAGAGAAAGAGAGAGAGAGGCTTTTGTTGTTGTCATTGTTCCAGTGTTCTTGTAGGCTATTGGACGGAATGGCCACTTCTGCTGCCAGGAAGCTGCACAACTGCAGTGGGAATCCATTGGCATCCATTTATTACACTGCCTTCTTTCCTTCCATAAAGCTATTAGCACCAGGGTTACCAAGCATCCTGCATTTTACTAGCCTGAGTAATAAAACTGTGTTCTGTTGCTTTGCAGATGTCAGCAACCAGCACACTTGGGCAGCTTCCCAGGCCTGACAGCTACAAGTCCAACATTGCTGATCTTTGACTGAATTATTTGCACCAGATGGTCAGTTTACGAGATGCTATTTTAAGTTCACACACACAGTTCCCCAGTGCCCTAGATCTGTGACAAACTTTAAAGGATGATGTCCACCAAGCTGGCCATTTGAACAATATGCCCATCTCTGCATACAAAAGGTGACCAGGGCGTACCTGTCAGGCAGGGGATGGCATAGTCATGTTCTAAATTACTCAATCCAACAACAGGAAGATCAAAAATCAAAAGTTTCAAATGAGTTTGTTCATAACAAAGAGAAGCACCCAAAAGCTCTTGTTAAAAGAAAAGTTGCATGGAATTAATTGGACTTTGCTAGAGAATGACGGCTTTTCTTTTTTTTTTGCTTTTGAAAGATTGGCACTCTTTAAGACAATTAATGAGTAAGGTAGAGATTTTCATACGGTACTTTGAAATAATCACCATAATCAATCACTTCCATTGCCTCCAGAGATGTGACAGGAAACATGGAGGAGATTTGTGGGAATTGCTAATAGAGCTGCAGAGGAGCATAAAACTTCATAAATAAAAACAATCAGGTGGAAGTTAAAGTAGATAAAGACCACTCTTCAGTTTCACAATCACTGGAATATATTTTTATTTTCTCAGGGAAGAAGCGGGAGGTGCCATACTAGTTCAAGAATTAGAGAGCTCTGGGCACAAAAAAAAAGAGTTGGATGTCTTGTAACTATGATGCTGAGGAGGCAAAATCCACAGACCAAGGATCCCTCCCAAAATTAATTTATATAATTTAATTTTGGTATACCCTAAAGTAATATTATACAGATGGGGAGGTGTCTAGGGTCTAAACAATGTGTTCCCTAGGCCCATGCCTGGCATGAGATCTGACCATGGAAAGCTACAATATTGCTAAATAACTTATCAAGCTAACTGAGAGTGCTTCTGAGGTCAGATCTGTCCTTCTGAGGATAGACCTCTGGGTTTTTTGGAGAAAGTTTTAAGAAATGTTGCGGAATAGGAGATTTCTGCTTTTTTATCACACTTCTGAGTCCCATAGATGCTGGACATATTAGATTTTTTGTTCCTCGGAGAATGGATTCATTGCCATAAAGCATAACAGTGTTAAAAGTGCTCAGAATTATTGCTACTACTTAAATTCTTTGTAAGAACACTTAGGTTTGTATTTATTACTGCATTTGAGGATTGGATTATTCAAATCATAAGGTTGCATCCTGTTGTTAATCCAAACAGAAGCAATTAATTTCTCCCGCTGATGTTGGGAAGTGATGGGTTATGTGTTGGTGGACATGATTACAAAATGCATGGAAATGGCTGAAACAGATACTGTACCATTTATCATACCATGGGAGACAGGAGACAAACTACAATAAGACTTATAGAGGAGAAATTCTTCCAAATTACAGTAAAGGAGATTTGTTGAGCATACAGAACATAAACGTGTCTGCTGAGTGGTAGCTTTGAAATATGAAAAGAACAATAGGAATTGAAGAGGGTGAAAAATACCATCTTGCTGTTCAGGATATCTCGCTTTAGCCACTTTTAATGCATCTCCAACTGAGCACTCTCCAGATATGTAAACCTAATACTTATCTATGATCTTTGGAGGGGACATAGGCAAGCCAGCACATCTGAAGCTGATTAGGGGAAGGAAGGAAGGAAGGAAGGAAGGAAGGAAGGAAGGAAGGAAGGAAGGAAGGTAGGTAGGTAGGTAGGTAGGTAGGTAGGTAGGTCTTCAGTTTCTGGAGATTGGAAAGTGGCATGCTCATTGCATCCATGAGACTTCAATGAACCACTTCTCCTAGTAGCCTTTTCTTGCCTTAGTTTCAGAAATGAGGGACAAGAGATGAGATTGCTACACAAGTATGGTGCTGTTTTTCATTTTTTCTTCTGCTTGGTAACCCAAAAGGACAAGTGCTACTGCATGTCTTTCAGATGCTTGCCTCAGGGAAATGGGCAAAGCTTCTCCTTCAAACTGAAGCAATCTGTGCGCACAGCATTCACACGAGATAGCTGTTGTAGAGTCAATAAATAAATGCAATCTATCATTCAAGTGGCTGTTCTCTAACAGAAGAAGCAGACAACTGAGAAATTGACACAGCAAGCCTTGACAGAGGTGCAATTCTTCTCCTCTTTACTCAGGCTTCAAACAATCCATCCAGACAGATGCCCCATAACTAGCCAATATCTTACTGCCATTTACAGCCAGGTAATTTGCTTTTATATTTGCTCCATGAAGGTTTTCCCGTAAAAAATCCAAGGGCTCAGTAGAATATAAAGGACTCTAGCAAAAGCAGTTTCTTTAGAGAAAGCCGATTGCCCAGATTTTGTAATTGCACTGCCTACTCTTCAGAACAACTGCCTTGCCACATCTTGTGTTACCTCTGAAACACATCCCGTGCACCACCTCCCCTCCTTGCCATGCCTATCCCCAAACACCCAACTGTTGGTTTCAGAAAGCTTCAGCAGAAGGATTTTTTTCAAGCTAAATTGCAGTGCACACTAACACAAGCAAATTGCACTACAATACAGACATTTAAAAATCACTTTTAAATGCATAAATTTTGGAAACTCACAATATACTTTTAATCTGCCTTAAATTGATAAGTGGTTTAGGCCTCTTAGCAATATAGTTTTAATAAGATCTAAAGTGATCAAGTGATAGCAATAATTCCTTCTACCATATTTCCCTTTTTGCCCATTGTGGATGGTCAACCTATCAAAATGAGGGATCAAGATAATCCAAAATATTGCTTCCCAAAGTGGATAGTAGACACTGTTCTTTTTTCCCCTTTCCCCACACATTTCTCCTGTGTTTTATACTGAGACTGTGACCATGTGCAGGAGTTTCAAACTCCCGTCTGCAGGCCGGACACATCACAAGCTGGCCACGCTCACACCTGGTTTAGCGAAGGGGTGGAAGTCCTGATACATCCCATGATGCTTCCATGATGATGTGACACCCTGACATAGGACATCAGCTATATTGCATAAGGCTGAGTTGCAGTGTCCGAAGAAAAGCTTGTTTTTCAGATCTCAATAAATACAGTACCTCTACATTGTTCCTTAAAGCAGCTTGGGAGAAGCCTGGCAAAACAACAAAAACCCTGGGTTTAATGGTCAAGAGAGCTTAAAGGTTAAGGTTCCCCTCACACATATGTGCTAATCATTCTTGACTCTAGGGGGCGGTGCTCATTTCCATTTCAAAGCCGAAGAGTCAGCGCTGTCTGAAGACGTCTCTGTGGTCATGTGGCCGGCATGACTAAATGCCAAAGGCGCATGGAACGCTGTTACCTTCCCACCAAAGGTGGTTCCTATTTTTCTATTTGTATTTTTACATGCTTTCAAACTGCTAGGTTGGCAGAAGCTGGGACAAGTAACGGGAGCTCACTCCGTTATGCGGCACTAGGGATTCGAACCGCCGAACTGCTGACCTTTCTGATCAACAAGCTCAGCGTCTTAGTCACTGAGCACTTAGGCAAAGTTAAAAGCACTTCTTCTGAATCATTTTCAAAGTATGAGTCCTGCATTTGCAGGAGATAGACTAGTAAATTCACAGGATTATTTTTTTTCGCCTTGTATATTTATACATATAAACTAGGCTGTGATGTTTCTCTGTGTCGTGTGTGTGCGCATGCATAATGGTTGTTTTTTGAGAGCTGAATGCAATGAAATTTCATTTTAATATATGCTGATTAGTGTACATTTAAAGTGACAAAGATTCTACTCTAGTCCAGTTCAGTCCAGTCATTTAAGAGGCTGGAGGGAGAAAACAGGACTAATAATCAAGCTACCAGCAATTATCAGAGGTTGATTTCTTCCCTGTGGGAAACCATTTATTATATCTGCCCCATAAATTGAACAGGGATAGAAAAAACACCTCTAGAGGATATGGAAGGTGAGGAGATGTACCCCCTTCACCTATCTGACTCCTCATACCCCTTGTACAGAACACCTGTACATGAATGCCTGCTTAGATGACATAATCATTAGATTATTCAAGCAAAGGAAGGAAGGACAACTGAGGACATTTCAGGCTGCAACAGAGATAGCAGTGGAACTTGATTTTCAGCATTTTCAAATGATTGCAGGGATTCATTTGCATCCAATTAACACTAAGCCTTGTGTTGGCTGCCCTGATAAAGATTTCTTGCAGGTCTGTGGTCAGCCAAGTGTGGGAGAAAGCTAAGTTAAGATTCTCTTAGATTTGATTCTTTTCCTCACCTTGGCTGGTCCATGACCCTTTGCAAAGGCATTTGGCATCCCTCCCTACTTCTGACAGATTTTCTGTCAGGAACTCTAATGCTGCCTGCTTCTGAGAAGATACCAGGGCTGTGCAAAGTTTCAATAGGGCAATTTGACTGGAAGCAATTGAAACACCTCACTGAAGCTGACTCATGAAGCAGCAGATGCTTTGGCTTACTGACTTGGAGCAGTCACGGGTATTTCAGTTCCGCTGTTTTTCTGGCCTTGGAACTGTGTGGTTTTGTGTGTATGAGAGAGGGGGGGGGAGGGGGAGGGAGAGAGGGAGGGAGGGAGAGGGAGAGAGAAGAGGGGGGAAGCTTCTGGTCAAAATGAATTTGCCCAATGTCGATGCTTCACTCTGAGCACTGATGCAGATCTTATTGTCACCAAAGCTTCAAGTGAATCAGCAAAGGGAGAGCACTTCTAATAGATGAGGTGATGGTTTCATTCATCCATCTTTAGACATTTGATCCACCTACAAATTATCCAAGTAACATCTTAAGCTTATGGCCTCCAAGGGGAGTGGGGTTGTAATCGAGATAGCCAAAATATTTACGGCAATTCTTCTAAAACTTTATCTTTTATTCCATCCAACACAATATATATACTATGTATACTATATACTAGATACTGTATATACTATATTGGGATGACTTTGCAAGATCTTTTCCATTTTCTACCCATTTCAATTCTTAGGTTACTATATGTTGTAAGTTCTCTAACTCTGTCCTCACTTCTGCTATCCCTAGGAAATGCTGTGTGGACAAAAATGCTGTTTTCTTTTCAATGGTTGTTCTATTTGATATGTTGTGTTCTAAATAGTTATCAGTTTATATGCAAAACTCCAATACATTTTAATACCATTTTCAGCAATGTTTTCAATTATGTGATTATACCACATTCAGGAACTATGGAAGTTATTTTTGCACTGATACCAATGGATTATACCAAGTACTCTATAATTAGGTGGCTTATAATCAATCTGAGCAATTTTGCTGCATTCATTAATTACTTGATTTACTGTATCTTTTCCAAATCTGCATTTGCTGCTGTTTGTTATATGTTGACTGTCTGACAAAAGTACTGATGTGATGTACACTCCACGCAAATTTTGTACGTGCATCATGCTATGCTTTCATCATTCTGCTGACAGTTCTGGATCTTGTAGATACCACGCACTGTTTTAGAGCCTTAGAGAAGATGTTGCTTGAGTTTACAAAACTTGTTGTACTTTATAGTCACCCTAACCTGATAAAGAATTTATGAAATTGCCCTGTTGCCTTACTACATATCTAAATTAGATACAGTAGTTCTTTCCAATGGAATAAGAACTGATACCACTAGATATGGTCAAACACCATCAGCTTCTGTTGAATGTATTAGATCGGCGAGAAGCAGCAGGGGAGAGCCACGAGTGAGTTTCAGCACTTTTTATTGCAAGAGTAAGTGACTGCACTCTGCTGGCTGGGCTGTTGGAGCTTGCCTTTTAAGGAGCATAGACCAGCCGGCCAATGACAGTTGTTTAAACTTCCCAGGATTTGGGCAACCAATCCCCAGTGAGCATGTGAAAATACGTAAATTAAGGAGCTCTGGCTGCCCAGCCAGCCAATGACAGTTGTTTAAACTTCCCAGGGTTTTGGGCAACCAGTCCCCGGTGAGCATGTGAAAACATGTAAATGTAACAATGTCCATACGTACATAACAGAATGTCATGGCTTGTATGGAAAAAATAATAATACACAAAGCTACCTAAACTTTGGGTCCAAATTCGCACAACCCGTGTTGCAGTAAAATCCATAAAATCCCTCACTATACTTCCTTAAAGATGTTTTAGCTTTCCTCATCCAAGCCAAATCTCTCCCATGGGACTTTGTGCTGCCAGTCTTGACAAACAGGCCAATATTTCCCCCACACTTCTATATTCCACAGAAAGATAATATATCCTGTACTGTCACATGTGACATTTTAATTTCCTAAGACATCTCATTTAAGGCACAGTTGCTAATTTATTCAGCTCAGCTTGTCTCTTAGACTCTCCTTTCTGTGATGTCATATTTTGACTTTTTGTTGTCCTTTCATGCAAGGAATAAGGCTTTTTTTTTAAAAGGCTAGCTTAAAAAACTAAGGGTATATGAAACAAACTGGAAGAAAGAGACAGACCGCAAATGTGTAGCAAAGTAAAGAGAGCAATGGAAGGTCTGTCTTGGGGGATTTGGGTAAAGCAAGGAAAAGTTTGTCTTTACAACAACCAGCCAACAATTAAACAACCAGCCAACAATTAACAATTGCACAGGTGATCTATCTGCCAAAGCAATTTCATATTTCAATATCAAGGAGAACGTATCTCATACCCAAATCTGTTTCAACCATAAAAAAGCAAAGCCAGCAGGTTGCTCTAAATTCTACAGTTGGCCATTTTTCCCCTAAAAGGAATCCTAAATCCAACTGGGTGACTTTGGCCCAATCATTCTCTCTCAGCCTCAGGCATTGCCCTAGGCAATGGTAAAGCACTTTTGAAAATCTTACTAAGAAAACTGCAGAGACATTTCCAGAGAGTCACCAAGAGTCAATTATGACTTGAAGCTCCCCCCCCCTTTAAATCCTGCCCTACCCTCATAAGCTGTATGTTGATTTTTGCAGAACTTTTCACGGGTATTTTTTTTTGGGGGGGGGGGGGGACCTGTGCAAATTTTGTGAAAGTACTTCAGAATGTGGAATGCATATAATATACTGGGAAAAAAATAGAAAATCTTTTTAAAATAAATTTTGACTGTCTTTAGATGCCGTTAATGTAAAGCAATTTGCTCAATGGGGACATCCTGTGAACAAGCATGCTTGTGAAGCATCTTCTCAAGCAGACATGTGGTTGAAAGACAGAGTTGCTTTAATGAGTCAAGCGGGTGGGTGATGGGCACTCATGCATTCAGGGGCACTTCTTTCAAATGAGTTGCAAAGCCTTTTTCAAACACCATTTAGACCACCAATCCCCAACCAGGTACCATCTAGGTAGATTGGATTTACAACCCCCAGAATTCCTCAATAAAATAATTGCCATATTAACTTGCAAGCATTTGTGTGCTAGTTTGTGTGGTAGCTTGTTGGTTGGTTTATTACTTACACCATTGTTTCTTATCACTTTTCTTCTGAGGTGGCTCCAGGCAGTATAGATGCAGCAGTAGCAACCAAAGGAACAGTGCTTTGATTTGTATGTATGGTATTGAAAGAAATAAATAGAAGATAAGAAAATACAAAGACCTACAAATAGAACAGTGGTGGTTTCTGGATACCGGTGCAACCGGTATGATGTAATGGGGCCGGCATCCACCACATGCACACACGCAGCACGTGTGCAGTGAGCACATGCGTACTTACCACCTGTGATGCTCCAGCTGCTTGGCGGAGCATTGTGCAGGCGCCATACACTCTGTGCGCATACACGTAAGTCCCTATCAGTTCAAATGCAGGTAAGGTGGGCCCTCCAGAGCACCATACCAGAATGGTACCTGGTGCTTCCAGCAGGCACCAGTACACCTGTACCAGGGCGTACCAGCCATATCCCACCACTGAAATAGAAAGTCTGTGGCAAAGGCATGCAAGGATAGCAATAGCTGTGGTGGTGCAGTGGTGGTGCAGTCATTAGAATGCAGTACTGCAGGCTACTTCTGCTGGCTGGTAGCTGACTGCAATTTGGCAATTCAAATCCCACCATGCTCAAGGTTGACTCAGACTTCCATCCTTCTGAAGTGGGTAAAATGAGGACCCAGATTGTTGGGGGTAATAGGCTGACTCTGTAAAGCCACTTGGAGAGGGCTGTAAAAGCATTGTGAAGCGGTATATAAGTCTAAGTGCTATTGCTAATAGGCACCTTGGATGCAATCCCAAAACAACAGGAGCACCCACTTGGCATTAACAAATTCACCATCAGTCAATTGCAAAATGTTGCTGGGGACAGTTCCATCCTGTGACAACATCTGTAACACCATCAAACATCCAGATCTGCCTATCCCAGGTTCTTGATAAGGACTTGATAGATAGACAAAAATGCCAAATCCAGTCTGAACATCTGGCCGACTGTGCAATGATCAATAATAATAATAATAATAATAATAATAATAATAATAATAATAATAATAATAATAATAATAATAATATCGACTACTAAACAGTTGAAGAAGAAAAACATGCACGGGCTGATTATTAAAAAGAAAGTCAAGAACATCTATTAATCGAAGTAAAGAACAAAAATCTACTGAAGGCCCAACAGACGAAACAAGAATACAGAAAAGATGTGATAAAATCAAGAATGGAGAGTTGGCAGAACAAAGCACTGCATGGCCAATTTCTGGAAAAAATAAAAGATAAAGTGGACAGTGAACAAACTTGGTTATGGTTAACAACAGGTACATTAAAGAAAGAAACAGAGTCACTAATCCTGGCTGCGCAAGAACAAGCTATCCGCACAAATGCCATTAAGGCCAAAATCGAAAAATCCTCTGATGATGCCAAATGCAGACTTTGCAAAGAAGCTGAAGAAACTGTTGATCACATACTCAGCTGCTGTAAAAAAAATCGCGCAGACTGATTATAACTTGCGGCACAATTCAGTAGCACAAATGGTCCATTGGAATTTGTGCAAAAATTATAATATTAAAACAGCAACAAACTGGTGGGAACATCAGCCTGAAAAAGTCACCGAAAATCAGATGGTCAAGATCTTGTGGGATTTCCATATACAAACGGACAAAATACTGGCGCATAATACTCCAGACATCACACTGGTTGAGAAAAATAAGGTCACAATCATAGACATCGCAATACCAGGTGATAGCAGGGTCGCCAAGAAGGAACATGAAAAAATCGCAAAATACCAGGACTTAAAAATCAAAATTCAACGACTATGGCACAAACTAGCAGAGGTAATTCCAGTGGTAATTGGCAAACTGGGTGCTATTCCAAAAGCACTGGAATTACATTTAAAACAGTTAAAAATTGACAAAATCACCATCAGTCAAATGCAAAAAGCTGCACTGTTTGGATCTGCACGCATATTACAAAAATATGTTACGACGTCCTAGGCCCCCGGGTGGGGCCCGACTAGTAACCAATGCCAAATCTGGTGAAACAACTGGCCGCTGTGATACAATTGTATAATAATAATAAAAATTGACAAAATCACCATCAGTCAAATGCAAAAAGCCGCACTGCTTGGATCTGCACGCATATTACAAAAATACGTTACAACGTCCTAGGCCCCTGGGTGGGGCCCGACTAGTAACCAATGCCAAATCTGGCGAAACAACTGGCCGCTGTGATACAATTGTATAATAATAATAATAGGAACAACCCTGTTAATGGTTACTGCAAAGATGGAAGTTAATATGCATCTAAAGAAATCTACTGCGGGGGCCTTTGTGTCAGCACTATCAAGTCATATCTGCAAATGCCTGTGAATCAGCTTGCAGGCTTGCTTTTTAAAAGTAGCGTTTCACAACTTCTACAGATGCACCAACAATCTTGCTGAATATCATTAAAGTGTACTGACAGTGAGTGTATTCCCTTGCAGATGGTCAAGTAAACAGACTGGAGTCTTCTGAGAATAGGACTGATTGTTTGAATTATGCTCTTAATGCTATGCAGGCAAAATTTTCAGAATTTTTTTCTTCCCAATTCTCATTTGATGGGGAAGTTTTCCACATTTTCTCTTAGGGAAATCCTCATGGGTGGGGAATGGAGAATGCCTCTTTCACAAAATGCCAAGGAGGGTGGAAAACATCCTATAGGCACCCTTCTCAACTCTTGTTTCCCAGAAATTCCAAGGGAAGGCCCACAAAGGAATTCCTCTGGATATTTTCAGTATAGGAAGTGTCTGTATGAGCAACAGGGTGAAGGGAGGGAAAGAAGTGAATCAGAAAACACCAGCAGTTTCACCTGTCTTTCTCTTCAGCAAAATAGAAAGCTCAGGAACATAATCAAGAGAAATCCAAAAGTAATTCTCAGGCATCCTGAGAGTAAGGTAGAAGCAAAGAAATCTTTTCCATGGGAGAAGAAAGTTTCTGAGATAATTGCCACACAGCACTTTCTCCTCAGATAATTTATTTCCCACCCTGCCTTTCTCTCTAATACAATCAGTATAAAAGGCTTGTTCTTGTTCTGCTTTCTATGACTGATCATGACACACACGCCCCCAAAAAGAAAATGCATATTTTATATTCTGTACCTCAATTCTTTACTTCTGTATTTATAAGCTGCCTTTTAAGTTATTTTACCAAATAACTTACCAATAACTTTAAAAAAACAACACCCAACCCTATTGAATAGCTTCCTGCAGAGATGGCTTCTGTTTGTCTTTGTCAGTGGTCCTTGTTAGTTGTATTCACCAAATATGTCTTTTTGTAGTACTAGTACCTACAAGGAGATAGGATACCCAGCAGTCTGAACAGAAAAAAATCAAAATCATTTCTATTGATTCCATAAACTGATAATGAAGCAAAATAGGCAGGTTCATGGCATGCCTGAGAGCAGGGATTCTCCATCATCTGGGGGCAGAATTTTAGGCTGTAGATGCAGCATTTGGTTATATTGTTTAACTCTTTTAAAATGAATAATTTTCCCTTCCATGTAGATTGCAGTGTCTAGATAGTCTTAGTCCAGAGGTGGTATTCTGCTGGCTCTGACCAGTTTGCCATGGGCAGCTCAACTTCAGCAAACAGCAGGTCAGCACACCTGTGCACGAGTGTCCATTGGCCTGCTGCTTGCGCAAATTAAGCTGCATGCATTCCTGACAGCCATTGCATGGCCCAATTCCAAATAGGCCTCAACCCAGTAGTGGGCTGTAGCCTGAGGGTTGAGGACCCCTGGTATATCTCGCCCAAATAATATTTATCTATGTCTTTGTGTAAAATGGACAAGAAAAAAAGCACAATAAATTTGACCATTGATTGTTTTAAGTACCACTCACATTTGAATCACAGAAGTCACTGGAGTTCTTTGTTATGGTTTCATAGTGTTTCTACAATAACATTTATTTATCTGAAGCTTTGTGTCTTGGGAAGTATATCATTGCAGCCTTGTCAGCCTAGAGATATCTGACACAAATATGCTTGGCACTCAGAGTATCTTTCACCAGCTAAGCTAGTGCATAAGCTATAAACCTACTTGGATCAATAGGTAGCATTTGGTTAGATGGCTTTACTATAGTAATCCCAGCCCTGGTAACTTCATTTTTAAATTACTGCAATGCAGTTAAATGTGGAGCTTCCTGGAAAGCAGTCCAGAACACACCATTAGTACACAATACTGCAGTATGAATGCTATCATGATGAAAACAAAATTACTATTACACCAACATTATACTATCAGAGCCAGTTCATCTCTGCTCATGATGTTCACCTATACACCTCTTCATGGCTTAGGACAATTTTACCAGGAAGAAGCCCCTTTCCATATATTCCCAGATCCTGCTGTGTTTGTTGTCCCTACCAAAATGCAGTGAGTGATTGTTCAATAATGCTCATGAATGTGCAGGTGATCTAGCTGTGAGATCAAACACTTCATTGATTACCAAGGTTGATTTAGTTAACCTGATTGTCTAAGGCAAGTGTCTCCTTCCTCCATCACTACTCCCATGAGCATTCCTCTCAAATATGTGTGCTTGTTGGCGGGGAACAACCATCCAGAATCAACCATACTATTCTTTGGTATATAATAGCTATGCTATAGCTAAATCAGGGGTTTATAATAGCTATGCTACCTGCTAGAATAGCTAAATAATAGCAGACATACCCACATACATCCATTTCAAAAGGCTTCTCCCAACAAGAATTCCTGCTATTAATTTTATAGTCTTTTTAATGCCAGGCTAAAAAAAAAGGTTTTAATATATAAACCTGTTAATTTTAAATATATCTGATGCATTAGAACTCTGAATTACTCTCACTATTGCTTTGTTTCTTTTGTGTTTAGAGTAGTTCAATTGCTATTTTAACATTTTCTATGTAATGTTGAAAAGTTGCAAGCTAAGTTGTTGTAGGCAGCATAGTCTTAAAGAAAAATGTAGTTGTGGTTGGTGCTGTATCTCTGCTTTGTCTGGCTCCACTGAGTTGCCTTTTACTGCGCACCTTCCCTACATCAACTGGAGCAGCTGATGGAGTCCCAGATGGACCTGGGCAATTACCTAAGAGCTCCTACAGGAAGGGGAGATTTCATGAAAAGAGAGAGCACTGTCTTTCAGCAGTTGGCTATTATTTCTTTTTTTTCCCTTTCTCTACTACCCTTCCTAAAAGACTCCAAAATTAAAATGGAGATCATTTAAATGCACTAAAATAAAATCACAGAGCAACATCAGCTTAGTGAAAACTATTAAAACTTGGTTAAAAAAAAACTAAGTCTTTAAAGTGTTCTTAAAAACATCTAAGGATAGGCTTCTAATATCTACCCATAGTATGTTCCAAAACCTGAGAAAAGGCCCCATGTAAAGTCATCACTAAATGATCTGGTGGCACTTGAAGTTAGACCACTCGAGACAAATTTTATGAGCAATGGGAATACTGAAAATCAAAGTGTTGCTTCAGATATAGAGCTCAGGTGGCCTCGCGGTGAAGACACCCGCCTCCCACTCGGAAGGTCAAAAGTCCAATCCTGGGTAGCAACGGATCTTTCTCTTTTAGGGAGCAAAGAGAAAATATCTGCTGCAAATTCCATGTAGTCATCAGGAAGGGCAGCCAGTCAGAAAATGCTCAGCTCCAATCAGTCACCCTAATACTACCCGAATTTAAAAAGCACAGATTCATAAAAAGAAAAAAAGGTGTTGTCTCAGGTGTCACCTGTTGTTTAGATTTATGACAACCACACCTTTTATTTACAAAAAGTAGACTTCAGTTGGTTAAGAACAAGATAAATTTTATTTTTCATTTTTTTTATTTTTTGCAGCCACAGCCAAGTAAAAACACATATTGTTAGATTGGGAAATGAACCTAGACTTTGCTCACCTAAACTATAATCTTGTTGCAAAAATAACATTTAGCCCTACTTCAGACAGTCTATTGATTTTACCATAGTTATATCCCATTCCTATCCTAATGGACTGTAGGTGGTGTACAATAAAAGATAAAGCCAGAAATAAAAGCTCAATATTAATAAAGTAATATCATTAAAGACTGTGATAAACCTCATAGGCATCCTTAAAAAACTGAACTAAATTGCTCTTAAGGGCCAAATGCCCTTGAGGGACAAAACTACTTTAGCCTTTTCATGTAATGCCAGCAAATTTGAGGTCATCCATTCTTCCCAAGAGAGAACATTCCATAAAATGGGGCTGTTATTGAGAAAGATTTTGTATGTTTCTATATGTATAGTCTAAAAATTGTTTAGATAGTGATCTCTGTATAAAGGTAAAGGTTCCCCTCACACATATGTGCTAGTTGTTCCCAACTCTAGGGGGCAGTGCTCATCTTCATTTTAAAGCTGAAGAGCCAGTGCTGTCCGAACACCTCTCAGTGGTCATGTGTCCAGCACGATTAAACACCAAAGGTGCACGGAGCACTGTTACCTTCCCACCAAAGGTGGTTCCTATTTTTCTATTTGTATTTTTGCATGCTTTTGAATTGCTAGGTTGGCAAAAGCTGGGACAAGTAACAAGAGCTCACTCCGTTATGCAGCACTAGGGATTCGAACCACCGAACTGCCAACCTTTCTGACTGACAAGCTCAGTATCTTAGTCACTGAGCCATCATGTCTCTATTGGTCTCTGTATAAGAAATATTAAACATATAAGGCAATCCTTCAAATACAAGGATGAATTTTCAACTTACAGAACACAGGAAAATGGATGCCAATTCCATGTGGACCATCATACCTGACTCATTTCACACCCATTTTACTTGCCTGTGGGACAGATGGTTTTATTTATTATTAAACCTCTATGCCACCTATCTCATCAACAACAAATAGCTCACCAAGAAAACGTTTGCATGCCTGATAATTGTTTGTCAGTCTCCCCCAATTTGGTGAATACTGGCTGTTTGCTACTGCAATTCTCACCTCCAAAGGCAAAAATGGAAATGTCTGTTGGAGGTTTTGTTTCCCCCCTCTCCCCCGAGGGATTCTCATGTTAACGCCTGCCTTCGATCCCACCAAGGCACAGAAGCAATAGTGATGAAGCAATATATTTTCTTTTATCCTTGATAAATTAATCATAGGAAGCAAATATGTACACAGTGGATAATTTATAAAGGCTCCTTGACCCACGTATATCAAGTGTGGATTTTTGTCAGGAAATGTGCTGAAACTGTGGGTTGATCCTTTCTCTGTGCATATTGTCTCACAAAAGGGGAAAGCAAGCAAAACCCTTGAACCCAAACCCCAAATGAACATATGGATCAGATTTACGTGGATTTGATCACACAAGACTATATTTGAGTGTGGCTAGTTGGCAAAGGAAAATATGACATCATAGGAAGAAGCTAAAAGCATACCTTACATCTGTGCTTGAAGCAAATGAACTGGAGGTGGGGAAGAAGGGAGGAGAAGCTGTGCATGCAAGACCAATGTGGTAGGTTGCTTCAAAATTAGAGTCATAGACTCTAGATAGACTGATATCCACCACACACTAACCCAACATGTATATCTATGTGCATGTGTAGCTATGTACAACCTTTCAGCCCAACATTAAAAGAACCATCATATAATGTGTCATTGAGGACAAGGACAATGTACCTCAATTTGGACACGTGTTTTGATGAAAGGATGAAGATATAGAAATAACCTGAAAGATGTAGAACTGGTCCCATTCCAAATGTAAAACCCAGAGTGACAGTGCTGAACTGATTATGAAGGAGATGAAGGCTATCAGATTCATGGTCAAAGTAGAGGAAAGTCTCAATGAGCACAAATATAAAAATTATAAGCCACTCTTTTCTGTGCCTAAGTCTCAGTGCCATATAATACAGTACGTTCTGGTGCCTTCTTTTATGGGCTGAGAACATTAACAAGATGATGGCTTCCAGATACATTTTCTGCATCTGCTGCAGGAACCATCAGAAATTCATGGCAATTCCTGCAAAACCTATGTGTCTTTGCACTGAATAAGATGACTGGAATTTCAATATTAACAAAGCTGTCGGGAATTGCTATTATTCTCTCCCTATTCAGTTACTTTCTGATGAGAGTAACCACTTTTTCCCCAATTATTGCCAATGAAATAATTCTATACAAGCATGTTAAACTAATTATAGCTAAGCAGTTTTCCTTAGCATTCCCAAGCAGATGATACATCTCAGACAGCATCAATCAAATTGTTCATAACAAACCTTTGGAAGCATACCAAAAGAAACTTTAGGGGTAATGGAAACGTTTTCCCATCACCCAAATAATTGGATTTACTATTATTGCTGTGGTAAGGATTGAGTAGATTGCCAGTGGAAATGAACGAGACAGATCTTGTGCCAGTGATTTCTTAACTTCTTTTAAAAAATAGCATTTACATCAGGCAAAGATATATTTAACAACTTGGGGATCTATCTTCAGGTTTCCTGTGACCAAGCTAGTTCCCGAAGTATTGCAACAGCATTCAAATTGACATTTTTAAATATTCCATTTCTGGTATCTATAATCCTTGGTGGCCTGGTAGAATTATAGGGAAAATTCTTGCATACAGAACCTAAGACTGTTTTGTCAAATACATGACATTTTTGTATTTTGTGTTTCTTAAGGCTCTGCAACCTATCTTCCCCCTATGTTTTGAAATAATTCAAATAGTTCTGTCATTAACATTTGATGTTCTACAAATGTATTGTTCATCCACTTTATTTGGTCAAGAAAATTCAAATATTTCCTTCCTTCCTTTTGCTTTTTTCTCAAAACTGGATATAAGGAAGGAGATCTCCCCAAAGAGCTGGCTGTCCTAGCATTCAAGCAAGGGCCATCAGTGATGGAGATCTATCAGGACTTTGTCAGGATTGAATCAACAGCTCTGCTAATCCACATGAATATATTAAAACTAAACTTGGAGAATTTAGCAGGTAGAATAGATGCCCTACCAGTTGACAGTATGCCCTTTCTATTGCCAACCTCTATGCGATAGGAGTAACCTTTATCTATCACCTTCTCACTATGGGTGCCTCCAGACCTTCTACCTGTCCAAAAACAGTTCCAGTTCTCTATGATTCCCACAGTGTCAGCTTCGCTGGAAATGGATAGAAAGATCTCCTTAGTTTTTCAAATTACAATGACAATAGGAATATATGGGAATGTCATTTCTGGGATGTATGGACTCATCATTATCCTTTCTCCACATGGCCCAATCATCTTCTTAGTGTCCTTCATCATTTCCAAGTCTATTCATTCTCTTCCCTACTTTTCTGTATTTATATATCTATCCGATTTGAGGGCTACAGTAGCAGCCACCAGTAACAGAGGCAGAGCTGCTGGATATGCATCCTCCATTGACTCTCAATCATCTGGTCTTCTTGGAATGGAAGATGATAGGCTCGAAGCAAGCCATCCGCCTGCCAAGCCTATATATTCTGTATCTATATTCTCCCGTCCTACAATGGCTTCTGAGGGGCTATTTGGATAAAGCAGCCCTAATGCATTCTAATAACCCCAGACATTTGCAAATATAAAATAAGCACATAATTTTATACTCAGTGTACATTATTATATTAATCCACAAGTATAATCCACAGAAAGAAAAATGCCTAAGTAGACAAATTCCTTGTATTTACTCTTCATGTTCTGTCAAGATCTGTCATGATACAAGTCACAACAAATTCAATTCCTTACCTACCTAATCACTCCTTAAGTATCAGTCAATTTATCAAGTTCTATAAAACTTGTTCACCTAAAATGTGAAGAATTATCTAGACCATTTTTTCTTAAAGTGTGGTTGAAAGACCCCTGAGGTCTTCTCATTAGTATTTTTATTTATTAAAAAGAGTTTTTACATGAAAAATACTTATGCTAAGTCAAATGGATTTAATGTTATTTTAATTATTTCAACAAACAAATGTTCAACCAATGTGCCAATTTTAATTTTCAATATAATAAATATAACCCATACAAACAAAAGCTCTTTCAGAGTCTTTTATAATTTTTCAAAATCGGAAGGGCTCCTGAGATAAAAAAGCAGAAGAAATCGATGTAGAAACATGGCACTGCATATAGGTAGTCCTCGACTTAGGACCTCTATTGAGCCCAAAATTTCTGTTGCTAAGTGAAACAGTTGTTAAGAGAATCTTGCCCCCATTTTACAACCTTTCTTGCCACAGTTGTTAAGTGAATCACTGCAGCAGTTAGGTTAGTAACACGGCTGTTAAATGAATCTGGCTTTCCCATTGACTTTGCTTGTCAGAAAGCAAAAGCTGATCACGTGATCCCGTAACCATCATAAGCAGAGATGGGTTGCTGCCAGTTCAACCCAGATCGGCCGAACTGGTAGTAGCGATGGTGGGAGGCTCTGCCCACCCGCCCGGATGCTTCTGCACATGCACAGAAGCATCGCGCGCAGGAGCAAATTAGCAACCCACCTCTGATCATAAGTATGAGTCAGTTGCCAAACATCTGAATTTTGATCATGTGAATTTGAAGATGCTGCAATGGTCATAAGTATGAAAAATGGTCATGTCACTTCTAACTTTGAACATTCCTTAAATCAACTGTTTTAAGTTGAGGACCACCTGTATATGAAGGTAAAGGTTCCCTTTGCACATATGTGCTATTTGTTCCTGACTCTAGGGGGCAGTGCTCATCTCCGTTTCAAAGCTGGAGAGCCAGCTTTGTCGGAAGACGTCTTCGTGGACATGTGGCCAGCATGACAAAATGCCAAAGGTGCACAGAACGCTGTTACCTTTCCACCAAAGGTGGTCCCTATTTTTCTACTTGAATTTTTTACGTACTTACAAACTGCTAGGTTGGCAGAAGCTGGGACAAGTAACGGGAGCTTAATCATTTACACGGTACTAGGGATTCAAACTGCCGACTTTCTGATCGACAAGCTCAGCGTCTTAGCCACTGAGCCACACATACATGTATATGGTTATGCTCAATTTAGGCTCTGCTGTATCCCAGTTATTCATAGGAATAATATACTTTGGAATCCTAGAAGTTACAGTCCTGACCTTTTCATACATTACTAAACTTGAGAAGTCTTATAAAAAGTAATTTGGAAGTTACTGAACTTTGCCAAAAAGAGCTTTCAAATCAAAGAAAAATATATTTGGTACAGTTTATCATCTAAAACAATTTCGCATGGCCCATTTTTCTAAAAAATTTGAGTCTCAGCCCTAATGTGACTTTGAACATAATGATGTTGGAAACTGAGCATGTTCACCATGTCATCACTTTTCTTATGAAATACATAGGTTAATATGTGAGGCTGGACTAAGTTTGTGACAGCTCTCTCCACTTCTCCAAGCTGTCACTATTTCGAAATTAGTTTTAAGCTCCATCGACCTGGCACTGTTTTTGCAAACACCAAAGGAGAGTGCGCAAAACAAATCACAACATTTTACAATAGAGCACTGTGTCTGGCAGGAGACACCCAAATAAGAATCAAGTGGTTTTTTTTCCCCAAGCCACTGCCTTAGGCAACACTCTGAGGCAATCCAGCAATCAAATCCATGATCCAAGGGACAAAATCCTGAAGTGGAATCATCCAAAGATCATTCAACTTCCTGATTCCACTGTGTTTGACAGACCTGCTTACCAGCCTACACAGAATAACCTGCTGAATTATATATCATTATGGGATGCAACTCTACTGAAGTTTATTTCTTTACAGGGAAAAACCGGCAAGTAAATACAAACCAAGTCATATCTTAGGAGTAGGAAAAAGAATATATCTAACTGGGAAAACAGAATACTAAAAAGCAGAGACATCACCCTGCCAACAAAAGTGCATATAGTCAAGGCTATGGTTTTCCCAGTTGCAATGTATGGCTGTGAAGGTTGGACCATAAGAAAGGCTGAGCGCCAAAGAATTGAGGCCTTTGAACTATGGTGCTGGAGAAGACTCCTGTGAGTCTCTTGGACTGCAAGGCAATAACACCAGTCAGTCCTAGAGGAGATCAACCCTGACTGCTCTTTAGAAGGCCAGAGCCTGAAGATAAAATTAAAATACTTTGGCCACCTAATGAGAAGGAAGGGCACACTGGAGAATACCCTAATGCTGGGAAAAACTGAGGGCAAAAAGAAGGAGACAACAGAGAATGACATGGCTGAATAGAGTCACCAAAGAAGTCGGTGTGAGCTTAAATGGACTCCAGAGGATGGTAGAGGACACAAAGCCTGGAAAAACATTGTCCATGGTATAGCGATGGGGGTGGGGGGGTCAAACATGACTTCGCAACTAACAACAACTGGGAAATAGTTTCATTTTCAATCACAAATTTTAATGTCAAAAGTTGTTGCTTGATAATCAGAAAAGTGATTTGGGTTCAGGAGCCTTGGGGCCTGGAATGAAAGTCAAGCTCCCCACCTATACCTAATCATGATACAAACATTCCATGATGTCTTTTCCTCCTGTATCTGCACTGAGTTCATTTCATAAATGAGATTGCCTAAATTATTCATCCCTAGTTGGAATTATGTTATAGTAATCTTCTTTGCCTTGTTCTAACACTCTCCAAGGGCAACTTCAAGGAGTGAAAAGTCCATTAGACTTTGTCACCCATTGCTTTAAGAAAATCTGGGCTGGAAACAGAGAACTGAAGAAAGATCAGCAAGGAAAATAACCAGTTACAGCTTACTGGCACTGATGATACTACTTAGTTTAGGAACAAAACATCTGCAAGAAAACAAGCAAGCTCCAAGAGCACCAAGGATCCCTCAAAATAATCAGTTACATGTTGATATGGGCCTGGTAGATAGAGCTTTGGCTCAGCAATGGGAAAGGCAGAAAGTCAGGATTGTAGGCTAGATTGTGAAGCCAAAACAACATCCTAGAAGAAGACAATAATAGCTGACTATTCCTTTATGCTATGAAGGCAATGCACAGAGGTGGAAACAGGTGTCTCAAGTTCAACTCAAGGGTATCTTGAGCTATAAAGCTAAGGCAGGAAGCCCTGTAATTTTGAATGCTGGAGAACCCTGGATATAGACTCAGCTAAGTCAAAGAAAGGGCTAAGCTAGAACCTCTTACATTGTTTGTCTACCTGTATGGAGTTTCATTTTTCTTTGTAATACTGGGATACATCCAATAACATAATTCAGGCTAAAAGTGAAAGGAGAGTGTGGTTTGGAGTTTCTTGTTTATTTACATATTGATAGCATTGTTTACTATTTCCACTCTTGTGTTCATGCCCTCTGCTTAATGTTCCCTATGCAGAAATGATCTGTCTTCTCTGACCTAGATCTCGGGGCCAAACTAAATTTTACCTGCAAGATCCATGACTGGATTTATTACCACCTTCTTCCCCCTCCCTTTCCCTCTTTATTCAGTCAAAGCTTGGGAAGCAATCAACCAATTTGTCAGGACTGCTGCAGGAAGACAAGTACCTTTGAATGATCCAGTAATATCCCACTTCTTATTTTTAGTAATAAAGTAGGGAACTAGAAATTGAGAGCTGTTATTGTTTTCTCTTGTAGTGATAATAACAGAAACACATAATTTACATCAAAGGAATGCTACATGGAAAGTTCTGAAATGATCCTTCCCTTGGCTCTGTAGTAACAGATTTGAGAAAAAATCAAAAGCAATGGGAGATCCCATCATGAATCTCTTATGCCACACGTCCTCAGTGAATTGAACCTTCTCCTTAAGGTTATTCTTTAGAGTCATAAGCAAGTTAAATGTTATTTTCACTGGTGCTTATTTGAGCAGCTGTAAGCATACCCATACACAGTTGGTATTTGGAAAGGTATTTACTACTTCAGGCAGAGCTATATGTCTCTAAAGGAACCAATTCCTCTACCCCGCAGAGGTGATTACCATCCGCAGTTTGACAAGCCATAAAAGCACCCAGTTCAGGTTGGACTGATCTGGAAGCCATGCAGCACTGAACATTAAGACTTTGTACCCAAATACTATAGTTTCCATTCTTCTTTCCTGTGTCTTATATGTGTGTGTATTGTGTATTTTGATTCATAAAATACAAGATAAAACCACAGAATAAAACTGCAATCACCCAACACACTATATTGTAGCCATTATAATCCTCAACTAAAGTTGGAAGAAGTCTTCAACTCTGGTCAAAGTTCCCAAGATAACAATGAGAAAAAAACCTAATCTTAAGGTAAACATATTCCATAAGGCCAGAAACACTATGGAAAAGTCTTGCTTCCATGAGTCTGTTTTGCAGGCGCGCGCACACACACAGACACGCACACACACACATATACAGAGTAAGGAATGAGAAAAGCATACTTTCTGAGTAGGACACACAGCATGGGTAGACTCTACTCAATGTCAGTCATGCAGATAACAAGGCCTTAAATAATGATCAGGTTGTACCCCAGAAACTGTTCACAGCTTAATACAACTTCTGCAAGGCAAGTGTTATTCTGAAAAACAAATTCTCTACCATTAGCAAGACAATCACTGCATTTTGAACAAATAGTAGTTTCTGAATAGACTTCACAAAAAGCAGAGCATTCTGCTCTGAGAAGAGATGTATTTGTAACATCAGCTGAAATTAGACAAGCCTTCTCCTGATTGAGGCTTTCATCCCTAAACCTAAAAGTTTACTTTTGTAGTGTAATTTTTATTTAAGATTTTTACATAAGTAAATGATAAACATGAAAACATATGTAAAGGGAAGTTAGAAAAAGAGAAGGATTTAAAAATCTAAGAGACAATGCCAATAAAGAAAAAGATCATCAAAGAAGAAAATTCTGAGTGTCTTTACAGCAATTACAAGTGAAGGTATTATCATTCCTCCCTTTCTAAAATTACATTACATAGTTCCCTTCTATCTCATACTCAATCCTTTTTAGTTCCAAATCCCACAGGTTTAAAAGAATCCAAGATACCACCACAAGCTACTGTTCCAGGCATCCCATTCTATCCATTTTCAAGCAATATTCCACAATAGGATTAGACTATTCTAAGGAAGGCAGCTGAATGACATTCCTCAGACACAATTAGGGTGGAGAAGTGCCAATGCTTTGATGCCCATATTGCCAAGGTGCAACTTGAACTTGAGTACATAACCAGTTTTTATCATATTTACTCTTCACTGACATCTTGGACATCTCTTTAGTCTCCCAAAGCTCCTCTATGGTTGATAAAGCTACCCTGGATCTCAGCAGACCAAAACTGTTTAGGAGCAACTTCATCCACCACTTTCACCAATTCTGCATTTTAGCTGCCTGTCTTACAAAATCCTCAATAGCCCACTGGAAACCAGTAAGATCCATAACCCACTTGGGATGGATTATCCTAATCAGTCTTACTTCATTACAGAAAGGAGTAATGGTGGCAAAATACATGGTCATTAGAAATGTCTTCCAAATCCAAATATTGAGCCAATTACTCTAAATTAAAAAATATGATACCTATATAAGTCAGGCTTATAACCACTCAGTTAAGGCTAGATGCCATAGAAAACAAAAGCCACTCATGACTCAGATCCAGAACATGAAAGCTGAACTTCTCCAAGGACTATCCAGAGAATCAGTCATCAGCTCCAAAGCCAGGATGAAAAAGTCGGGAATAGATGCAATTAGGCAATAGAATAGATGGACAGCACCTCTGACTGCATCTCTATCTTGTCCATAGATGCTAATTTCAAACAGTGGGACTCACATGCAGAACCTGAAGAGCACAATATAGTCAACACTGAGGTCCTTTGGAAGATCATCATGAGCCTTAAGTGTCAGAAGATAACCCTACACTTGAAGGAAACCTCCATAAATACATATGGGTTTCTTTATCAAAGAACCTTTTCCAATTAACTATTTACAGTATCACCAGAAAGCCTAACAATTCCAAGTTGATCCCCTGGAAATGATTTATGCAGTCTTATCCTGCTGCTTTCGTACTGCAAGCTACTTGGCAGTAGCAGAACATAAATCAAAGAGGAAAATGAGGTGGAGAACACTTTGTGACAGCTAGGCTGGGGTTCAGCTAAGAATCTCTAGTCAAGAAAAGCTAAAGCTCCAGGCTGTAACGGTGGAGAGACAAAGACCTTGAAGCTGCCTCCTGGAATATGGATAGCAGATTGAGTGGGCACTTGGTAGGTCACCCAGAGACAATCTGCCCCATCAATTTATTTCTATTGAAATTAGATTAATTATTTCAAAATTTGCAGCTTACTAATACTTCTCAATTAGGTGATTTTGGGGGAGTGGTGCTGGCAAAGCATTTCCTCTTTTTCTCAGAAAAGAACTGATGCAGAGTAGCCACAAAAAATGAGAGCTCTACCAAATGCACCGTATTTCCTTAGTTCTACCTTCTGGTCCCTGATGCTATATTGGTGCCAGATAACCACATAATAATACTTTTCTGGGTTGCTCTGCTAGTGTACCATTTTCCAAGTGTGCCTGATGCACACTTTCTGCATCCAAAAGTGTTGGGCTATTACTTTCACTTTCACGCTTTCCCATCTGTTCCTCCTGCCTTTCCACCTTAATTTTCTCCTTCCTACCCTCAGTCCCATCAATCTAAACACACAATTCCCAGAGCAAGTAACTACTATGAACAAAACTCCAAAGCAAATAAGAGAACCTGAGATCAAGTACAGGACCATGCAATATGGACGTTAAAGAACACAGGAGATTATATACAACTTGGCCTATTTTGATATAGTCTGAAGCAGGGGTTTTTTTGGCCAAACTATGTGTAATGTGGGAGCCTAGTTTCAACTAACAGAGAAATGAGCACAGAATAAGGGTCTTAATCCCCCCCCCAATACTTTCCCAATTTAAATCATATTGCAGGCTCCCTGGTAAAAGGAACGTAAGAGAAGCACAAGCATAATCTAAATTTGGTTTCTTCCCTACTGCTTTCTACAGCACGTTACTTCTAAGTCACCATAGAGCACGTCAGAACAGACTTGCACATTCATGCACATATGCAGGGGGAGATGGGGAATAAATCTAAACCAGTAATTTCTCAAAGAAGCAGAGATGTTCCTTTATGAAAAACACACAAAGATTAATATCAAGCAATAAAACACAAAACTGACATCTTTTATTAAAACACAATACTCTGATCAGGATGTACCCTTAGTTTTTAGCATTCAGTTTATGACTTACAGGTCTGCTAATATATTTTAAATCATTATAATCTGGCTTCAAAATAGCTCTCCCTTCACCCACGCCCCCATAATATTTCAGCTTCATTATTCCTGTGATTTATAGTTCATTTTAAGCCACCCTGTGATTTACAGTAATTTAACCTGTCTCCAGTTCTGTCCCCAAAGATTGCCCTGATGTTGAATTAAGTCTGAGTGGATCAAGAATATAAAAGAGGGCAAACTAAAACCACCGTATTGAGTGTTTCCCCCAGTATTTCCTATTGCTGTTCTCCCTTTTATTTCCTAAAACAGACCTGTTGCCACTCCTCTAAGCCTGTTAATGATCATTGTGACATCACTCCCAGGATTCCTCCTCTCTCTTTCCATGCATAATTAGCTGCTACAGCACTCCCAGCAAATGGCATGATTATGGCAACATATGCATTTGATTATATTCTGTCAGCCTTTCCCAGCATGGCTCTCTCCAGATGGATCGGACCACATAATTTATCATTTCAGTATCATGGGGATTTTGCAATGTGTACCCAGCACATCTGGAGGTCTCCAGGGTGGAGGGAACAGAGCTGGCTGGCAGTTCCATCTGCCACCTACCAAGTGGTAGTATAGCGTAGGGCATTTTTCCAAGACATTGCATGGAAATCAGCTAGTGATTTGGATTCTGTCATTTAGGACTGGCAGTCAGTTTAAACCCCGTTATTGGAAAGAGGAAATGACTAACTTTAGAGTGAACGGAAGCAGCAATCCAGACATTTCTGGCTCAAATAATCAAGGGTCCTCCCAGAATATACATGTGTAAGTTAGATACTAATGAATTGTAAATGGCGATTGTAAGAGAGAAGCCTGGTGTTGCTTATATAGTCTCAATATTTTTTCACCTGCAAAAGATAAATCAAAAGTATGGGGCAATGTGATTTACCCATAGAATCACTGGAGTGCCCAGTCTGAGCAGCTCCCTTTGCAGGTTTCCTTTGCAAATCAAAGGGCAAGGATTTTCAGTAAAATCTATTTCTTTTCCTCTTATTTAAGTATAGCCTTGGAGTCTTCTGAACAAAGGTTAATTTTGTGGCAATGCATTCTAAACTCTCCCCTTTGCTCAGTAATCCGTAGACAGCAAGAGAGCCATTTCAGGCTCATTCCATTCAATCAAGAACTTTAACCTACCACCCCCAGTGTTACTCTGTTTAAAGGGTTTCCAGCTTGTTTCATGTGGGCTATAATACTGAGGTGAGACAGACCCTCATTCTCCTGGCCCCTTCCAAAGAGGGCTAAAACATGGTTCTCTGGTGTCACATGGGGAATCCAAAGAAACCATAGGGTTGGTTAGTGCCATGAGAATCCTCCCTTTGCCTTTGTCAACCATTTGTCTGAAGTGGTGTAGGGTTTCCTGCCTAAGGGGGTTCTTTTCTATGTGTGTTTGTGTGTGTGTGTGTAATATATATATATATATATATATATATATATATATATATATATATATATACGCATACGCATACGCATACGCATACGCATACGCATACATGTAAGTCTTTGATTATTCGGGTTTTCTCCCGCGTAAAATTGGAGGTGTCTTGGCGACATTTCGACGAAGTCTCATTCGTCATCTTCAGGCTTCGTGCTTCCAGGAGCAATGTGAGATCTCGGCTGTTTCTTCCAAATCCATTGGATGTCAGTACGTTAGTGAGGGTGTGTAATTCGGTTTTTAGGTGTTGTTCATCAGCTAAGCGTTTTGTTCTGGAGATGAGTGTCTTGGCTATGGAGTTGATCTGGGCTGAGTGGTGGTGTGAGAGTGCGTGCAGATAGTGGTTAGTGTGTGTTTTCTTCTGGTAGATGGTGTCTCCTAGGGAGCCATTAGATTTCCTGTAGACTAAGACATCCAGGAAGGGAAGTTGGTTGTTTACTTCTGTTTCCATGGTGAACTGCATTTTGGGGTGTAGGCTGTTGAGGTGTGTAAGGAAGTTGTCCAGTTGTTCTTTCCCATGTGGCCAGATTATGAAAGTGTCATCTACATATCTGAGCCAGAGTTTGGGTTTGTGATCAGATTTTTCTAGAGCTTGGGTTTCAAAGTTTTCCATGTAGAGGTTGGCAATGACAGGTGAGAGGGGTGATCCCATGGGGGCTCCTTCTATCTGTTTGTATTTTTGTCCATTATAAATGAAGTATGTGTTGGATAGGCAGAAAACTAATATATATATATATATATATATATATATATATATATATATATATATATATATATATATGTGTGTGTGTGTGTGTGTGTGTGTGTGTGTGTGTGTGTGTGTGTGTGTGTGTGTGTGTGTGTGTGTGTGTGTGTGTGTGTGTGTTTTTATTTGTGCTGATAAATAAATAAAGGAAGACTAGTATAGATCTATTTCAAGCTATTTAGCTCTCATCAGCTAGCCATATCCTTACTGGGATTCGAACCTGTGCTCTTATTGCCTCCCAGGCAGGGAGTTAACCATTTGAGCTACAGAGAACGACTCCTTTTATCAGCCAGCCAGGGTGGGAGGTATATACTTAAAGTCACAACCCCTGGTATGCCCAAGTGTGGGAGGAAGGTCACACTTCCACTCTCTGTCATTAGGCTCGTCACAAGAGTCCATCCAGACAGAAACCCAATATTTTTACTGTTGCCTTTGTTATATTTGTGTTTTTATTTGTGCTGATAAATAAATAAAGGAAGACTAGTATAGATCTATTTCAAGCTATTTAGCTCTCATCAGCTAGCCATATCCTTACTGGGATTCGAACCTGTGCTCTTATTGCCTCCCAGGCAGGGAGTTAACCATTTGAGCTACAGAGAACGACTCCTTTTATCAGCCAGCCAGGGTGGGAGGTATATACTTAAAGTCACAACCCCTGGTATGCCCAAGTGTGGGAGGAAGGTCACACTTCCACTCTCTGTCATTAGGCTCGTCACAAGAGTCCATCCAGACAGAAACCCAATATTTTTACTGTTGCCTTTGTTATATTTGTGTTTTTATTTTCTACACATACACATACACCTTTTTAAGATTAATTCAAAATTTTAACACTATTATTTTAAATTTTTATATACTGTTTTATATTTTTATGTTTTATTGTGCACTGCCTAGAGTTCCTCCTTGAAGGGGATAGAAAGTTTAAAAATGTGAAAAATAGATATAGATAGATAGATAGATAGATAGATAGATAGATAGATAGATAGATAGATAGATAGATAGATAGATAGATAGATAGATAGAAAATAACCTTATACATTTAGCCAATTTAGACTGCTCTCAAGCAGCTAAGCACCTTGGACCTGGTTAGCCTCTGAATAGAAATACCCAGACATCTTAGGATATTTACTAAACTGGGAAGTTGAAAAAAGTATCCTAACGTTAGACAATGGCAACCTACTGCTAGCAAGAAAAATAAATAGTTGTGTCCATTAATTCAACAGGAGTCAACCTCAATTCAAACTAGACTTTACTTCCCATAGTGTATCCTCATTTCCACTTCACTTTGGATCTGGTCTAGAACAATGTATTTTCAGTACAAAAACAGACACAGAATACAAATTCCTTATGGAGATCAATGCTGATTCTTCAGGAACCATCTCCTTCAACCAACTACCCCAACCTATTTTCCTTAGCCTTTCCTGAACACTAAGCATGATACAAAACAGCCCCCAAACTGAAATTACTATAGTCTCTATTCCAAAACAACTTTTTTTCCTAATGGTACATGGCAGAAGGATTGTGTAGATCCAAACCTTGATTGATTAAATTCTGAATATGGCAACAAGATGTTTTTAAGTAAGTCTTCCCAGAAGATTGTTTTATTCATCTTCTAGTTCTGTAATGAAATTATATGTGAAACTGCCTTTGAAGGTGACCCAAACCCAGCCCTAAAATTTATTTTAGGATAGTGCAGTACATTCAGATTACAGTTCAGGAGTACTATAAAAACTGCCTATACAGCCTACTGGCTTACTGTAATGCCCACTGAAAACTGGGATATACCCGAAAGAAACAGCATTTTCTCCATTATCAACCTATATGTGCTGCAGGACCATCTGCTGATGTCATATTTATCTAATTTGCATCTACATATACATATCCTCTCACACTATTCCCTTTATTATCCAGAGGCCATAAAGTTTCCTCCAGATCCAGAACTTCAAGCTGCTTCTCCATCAGGTAATCAGCTGAAGGATCTTTTTCCCCCTGGTTCACCTCTCCTGGGAAGGTTTATAGGGCAGCAATATGCCTTTTTTTCTTTGTCACTAGCTAGGACTCTTTTTTTCATTCTCCTAGAATTAAAAATTCATTCTGATGACTTTGCTTCTCACTGCTGGTTGTCTTGTTTATGTACTTGCTCTTCAATAGGTTCATTTTTTGAAACTCTGGAACTAGATAGATAGATAGATAGATAGATAGATAGATAGATAGATAGATAGGTAGGTAGGTAGGTAGGTAGGTAGGTAGGTAGGGAGGTAGAGGTAGAGGTAGAGGTAGAGGTAGAGGTAGAGGTAGAGGTAGAGGTAGAGGTAGAGGTAGAGGTAGAGGTAGAGGTAGAGGTAGAGGTAGAGGTAGGGAGGGGAGGGAGGGGAGGGAGGGAGGGAGGGAGGGAGGGAGAGAGAGAGAGAGAGAGAGAGAGAGAGAGAGAGAGAGAGAGAGAGAGAGGAGAGAGAGAGAGAGAGAGAATGAGTAAAGAGATTAAATCCAGCCTAACTCTTGCTCCTGGTAATTTCATTCACAGTTAAATCTGTCAAACCTCAACATCAAAACAAGTCCAGCAGTGACCCAGCATTTCCAAAAACCAGATCACATTCAGCTTCACTTGGTCTTCCGTATGAATTTGAAACCAGATTTTACTACTGCCAACATTGAGGCATTGTTCCCCAAAGCATGGATTGCATCCATTTACACAGACTTAGCAACTATAACTTTAAGTAAAGTATAGAGGGGCCCATTCATCTTTCTTCCCAACATACAGAATCTCATTTTTCGGTACACATCTCCAGCCAAGGGCAAGTCATCAACTCTTGTCAAAATTCAAGGTCAGCTTTCCTGCTTCACCTCGGAGAAAGGCCTAAGCAAATGGATTCTCTCAAAATATAAATACAAAAGCCAACCCTGGAGCAGAAAATGGGCACTGTTCCTGAGCCAGCCACACGACTGCCATATTTTGAGTCCACAGAGGGGGAAAAAAGAAGGAACACCTTGTTGGAAATGTGAGGGGGAATTCAATGAGGCTGAATTCAATTATCTGAGCTGAAATTCTGGCCTGCCTGCTGAGAAAGAGGGGGAGGGGTGTGGCAAGATGGTTTTTACACTGAAATTTTGCTGGCACATCAATTTACGAGGCTTGGATTAATACCCTTAGAACTTAAATAGAGTTTTTTTAAGTCACTATACAAATGGATGCAAGAGAGATTTATCCTGGCCGAGTTTAAAGTCTGAAGAATTTATTCCCATTTGCCTTTTCAACAAGCTGTGGTTTCTTCTACCACCTCCCCTGTTAGAATAAAGAATAGCAGATGAGCCTAACTGATAAGATTTGGCAAACCTAAATAATAATGGGTCAAATTCCCAGGAGAGATATAGATACAATTTCACTCAAACCACTATTACTGCTAAAGCATCTTATAAAATTTTATATAAGTATGAAAGATTTGGTCTTTTGTGCTAGTATAAAGGGATCCCTCAAAGAACTGACAATAGGATTCTTTAGTTACAATCCAGTAGAATTTTGAAGTATTTCTACATGCCACATTGATCTGTAGAAAACTTTCCAATTTAAAAAAAATAATCCTCAGCGGGGGGCTAAATTTTTGAAGAGAGGTGGAACCAGCCTCCTCCAGCTTCTTTCTTCTTTCATTTGGGTGGGTCTCCCCAATTCTGAAGGGAGAAAATTGAGGTGTTCGTCTTCCAGGGAAACCTATAGTTCTATGAATGCTATTCATCAAAGGGGGGGGGGGGGGTCGTGTTTTCATAAAAATCAATCCAAAACTGTCAGGGAAAGAGAGAAAGTTCTCTCTAACTTCTGAGACTACAGGATCTTCTAAAAGGAAAAAGTAGAAAAACTCAATAGCTTCCTTGTGTAAGATTAAAGTAAGGAAGTACCAGGTTTCTCTCACTCACATGCACCTCATTTTCTAAATGATTAGGGGGGTTTTCTTTCTTCTAAGAATGTCCCAAAGGAATTCTTCAGCTCTTGGGTGACAAGCAAAATGTCTTCAAAGAAAAACCAGGAAGTCCAGTTGCATTTTGAAAAGGGACCTTTGGGACAACCATGACCTGGTTGACTGAGAATCTCCCTAGACATCCATTCTTCTAAGAATGTCTAACTGAAAATCCATAAAAAAATTAAATAACTGGAAATCTGTTCAATCCAGCAAATAAATGAAGTAAATTTAGAGAACTCTGCATATCCCAGCTTTTATGCCAGCAGGAACAGTAGCATTGAAGCAAAAGGGCAACCCAAGTATCTAATTCCTCTTGTCTCTATAAAAACATCAAAGGAAGAAAACACACTTTCATATTGTATTCTGCAACTGCTAAAGCTGGTCAGCTGTGAGATATATCTGCCTTTCTCTCCCATGCATTTAACTGCCCACCAATTACTTTCAGCACATACATATACATTGGTTTAGGTTTAGGTTTATTCAATTTATATGCCGCCCTCCCAAGGACTCAGGGCGGCGTACAACATTAAAAGAAACATATAATACAAAAGTTAAGAAGAAATTAAACAGGATATCCCAAACCCAATTAAAATTGACAGTGACACATTTTTTTTAAAAAAAGAATTAAAATTAAAATTAACAGTAATCAATAATTTGATTTTTGTTCAGGCCAGTCTGGCTTGCTGGAAAAGGCAACTTTTTAGGGCGCGCTGGAAGGACCGGAGGTCGGGGATTATACGAAGCTCCGGGGGCAGCTCATTCCAGACGGAAGGTGCTCCCACAGAGAAGGCTCTCCCCCTGGGGGTCACTAGCCGACACTGTCTGGCCGACGGCACCCTGAGAAGGCCAACTCTGTGGGATCGCACTGGACGATGGGAGGCTACCGGTGGCAGTAGGTGGTCCCGCAGGTACCCTGGGCCTAAGCCATGGAGCGCTTTAAAGGTCATAATTAGTACCTTGAATTGCACCTGGAAGACCACCGGCAACCAGTGCAGGCCGCCTAAAAGGGGTGTAACATGGGAGTACCTGGGTGCCCCCATGACAAGCTGCGCAGCCTCATTCTGGAAGTTGAAGCTTCCGGGTGCTCTTCAAGGGCAGCCCCATATAGAGAGAGTTACAGTAGTCCAGGCGAGAAAGGACGAGGGCATGAGTGACTGTGCACAGAGCATCCGATCCAGAAAGGGGTGCAACTGACATACCAGGCGAACCTGGTAAAAGCCCCCCCTGGTCACGGCCGTCAGGTGTTCTTCTAAACTAAGCCGCGTATCCAGGAGGACGCCCAGATTGCGGGCCCTCTCTGAGGGGGCTAAAATTTCTCCCCCTATCATCAAAGATGGAACAAGATGCACAAATCGGGATGATGGAAACCACAGCCACTCCGTCTTGGAGGGATTGAGCTTGAGCATGTTCCTCCCCATCCAGATACACACAACCTCCAGGCATCGGGACATCACGTCAAGGGCATCATTTGAGTGGTTTGGGGTAGAGATGAAAAGTTGGGTATCATCAGCATATTGATGATACCGTACCCCAAAACCATGGATGATCTCACCCAGGGGTTTCATATATATGTTGAACAGGAGGGATGAGAGAACTGAGCCCTGGAGCACCCCACAAGTGACGCACCTCGGGGTCGATCCCTGCCCTCCAGTCAACACAAACTGTGATCGATCCAACGGGTAGGAGGAGAACCACTGTAAAACGGTGCCCCCCACTCCCAACCCCTCGAGTCGTCGCAGTAGGATACCATGGTCGATGGTATCGAAAGCCACTGAGAGGTCTAATAGGACCAGGACAGAGGAACAGCCCCTATCCTGGGCCCACCAGAGATCATCAATCAACGCGACCAATGCCATCTCCATGCTGTATCCAGGCCTGAAACCTGACTGAAATGGATCCAGGTAGACAGCTTCATCCAGGGACTGGGGAAGCTGATGTGCTACCGCATTCTCAACAATTTTCACTACAAAGGGAAGGTTGGAGACCGGACGATAGTTGGCTAAAGAAGCTGGGTCCAGGGAAGGCTTCTTAAGGAGGGGCCTCACCACTGCCTCCTTCAAGGTGGTGGGAAAGAACCCCTCTCTAAACGAAGCGTTGGTAATCACCTGGAGCCAGCCTTGAGTCACCTCCTGGGAAGCCGAGACTAACCAAGAGGGACACGGGTCCAGCACACAGGTGGCAGCACTGAGTCTCCCCATAATCCTGTCCATGCCCTCGGGGGTCACAGAATCAAACTCATCCCAGATGGTCTCCACAAGATTCATCCCCGTCAACTCGCCCGAATCTACCCAGTCAGAGTCCAAGCGTGTCCAGATCTGAGCAATTTTATCCTGCAGATACTGAACAAATTCTTCAGCCCTACCCTGCAAGGGGTCCTTCCCAGCTCCTTGGTTAAGTAAGGTGCAGGTTACCCTAAACAGGGCGGCTGGACAGTTATCTGTGGATGCGATAAGAGCAGAAAAATGTTGCCGTTTTGCCACTTTTATCGCCACTAAGTAGGATTTAATATGAATCCTTACTAGTGTTTGATCAGATTCGGACCGGCTGGCCCTCCAACCACTCTCTAGGCATCTTTTCCGGCGTTTCATCTCCCGGAGCTCCTTGGTAAACCAGGGAGCTACCCGGGATCGACACCGGGTCAGAGGCCGCAAAGGGACAACACAATCCAAAGCCCCAGTGGCCGCCCTATCCCAGGCTTCCACTAGGGCTTTGGTCGAGTTGTGAGCAAGGGATTCAGGAAAAGTCCCAAGCTCCATCAGGAACCTTTCAGGGTCCATCAGGCGCCTGGGGTGGAACCATCTGATCGGTTCCATCTCCCTGTGGTGAGGGGTAGCAGTATGGAAGTCAAGCCTGATGAGGAAATGATCCGACCATGACAAGGGTTGGATAGAAATATCCCCTAAATCTAGATCATTCATACACTTCCCAGAGACAAAACTCAGGTCGAGCGTGTGTCCCCCATTATGAGTGGGGTCTTGAATTAACTGAGTTAGGTCCATAGCCGTCATGGAAGCCATGAACTCCTGAGCTGACTCAGATGTCTCGCCAATGGAAGGCAGATTGAAATCCCCCAGGATCGTAAGCCTGGGGAAATCAACCGCCAATCCAGCTGACACATTCAGCAGCTCCGGCAGGGCTGATGAAACATAGCAGGGAGAAAGGTACATAACAAAAAGGCCCACCTGAACTCCAAGGCCCCATTTCACAAAAAGGGACTCACACCCGCCTATCTGAGGCACAGTGACCTCCTGAGGTCTGAGACTTTCCCTAATAAACACCGCCAGACCCCACCCCTGCCCTGGGCTCTCGGCTGGTGAAACGCCCACAAGCCTGGTGGGCATAATTCACTAAGGGGAACATCCCCCTCTTGGCCCAACCAGGTCTCCATAATGCATGCCAGGTCCACTCTACCCTCTTGTATGAGGTTGTAAATGAGGGGAGCCTTATGTACTATGGACCTGGCGTTAAGCGACACCAGCCGGAGACCAGGGTCCTGTAATCCCGAGCACCCAGGGTGTGAGAAGGGTGATGAGGGTCGGAACGCGCAATCGCTCTTAAACAGCGAACCCGCGTCCCCCGAACATAATTTGGCCCTTGGCCCCCACCATATCTGCCTCCCCCACAAACAGTAGAGATGGTGGACCCCCCAATAGAATGGCTTAATGTCTCCCCCGGAATCCCAACCCTTCCCACCACTCCCGACCCCCACCCCTTAGTTAGCTCTGGCCTGTGCCCTGGCAGACTCCCCCCCAAGCCTGTCTGAGCAATCCATATCAAACCCCCCCGCCCTCCCCTTAAAATTTGATTTAAAAACCCCTGTAAAAAACCCCTAAGCAGTCTCTTCTTGGCATGCTACCTCTCGGGATCCCAAAATCCATCATTAAAGAGTGTCTTGATAGGTAAGAAGGCCATCCACGGGAAAGGGGGAGTTCCTGAAGGGAATAAAGTTCTGTCGCAGTTAGCATAGAGGAGAATGTGGCATCAACCAAATGGGATGACATCACAGGGAGATGGAACGAGGTGATGACATGTCCACGGGGGGGGGGAGCCAACAGTGTTCAGGGGGGGTAGCAGGAAGCTGTTGCTGGGCACACCCACGCCAGCTGCAGAGATCCCAAGCCGGGCGACCCACCGCCGCTGCTGCTGAGCACACCCACGCCGACTTCAGAGACCCCAGGCTGGGCATTCTTATGACCACATCCATGCCAGCTGTGTTCAAAGGGGGGTAGCAGGAAGCTGGCGCTGAGCCCATCCTCACCAGCTGCAGAGATCCCAAGCCGGGCGACCCACTGCCGCTGTCGCTGAGCACACCCACGCTGGCTTCAGAGACCCCAGGCTGGGCGTTCCCATCCACGCCAGCTGCAGAGATCCCAAGCCGGGCGCCCCGCTGCCATTTCTAACCACACCCACATCGGCAGCTGCTGACGATCTTCATTCTCTCACCGCCAGACGCCCCCTTTCACTCACGATGTTCCAGCTACAAAGCAGTAAATGGCAGCTCAAGGGTATCCCCGAGGTTCTCATAGCTAGACCTGGAACCAACGATTGAATAGGGTACCCCTGCAAGCCCCTGAGAAGGACAATCATCTCCCCGAAGCTCTCTTCAAGCACAACAGGACACCATCTTGGGAACTATGTTTCTCAATGTGCTGGCTGGGGAATTCTGGGAGTCGAAGTTCACACTATCAAGTTGTCAAGGCTAAGAAACACTACATTGGGAAGCTGGAATAAAGTCATTCTGCCTCTGGTGATACAGCAATAAGGAAGAAAATCCCAAGCAACCACACCATTGTCAGAAGCCCATCAGCCTTTGGAAAAAGAGGGGCAATGAAATAACACCAAAAAAAAGTTCCCCTGACCTCTCTAGAAGTGGGCCATATGATTAAGTAATGTAATGAGTAGAATGAGGAGAACCCTGTAACCATCAACCGCTTCTTCAGTGGAAGAAGAATTAGAAGATACAAATTCAATGGATAAATCCATTATTGAATAAACCAGATGCTGAATCCTTTTTCCCCCTTAATCTCTCCTCTTTAGTTTTAAAGACCAGCTGTAAATGAGAGAGTGTGGAAATTCAACCTTTAATCCTTCATTTACTCAGTTGAACTGCTAATTTCTTGGTGATATTGAATATATGTGCCAGCTCTAAAGATTGCTTTTAAATGATTTTTTACTCCAGTCATAGAGGCAGGATAGTTACAAGAAATAAAGCTAGATTTGGCCAATTCAGGACTGAAGCATTCAGCACAGCACACTACTTGGTAATTACACTCCAGGTTCAAAACCAGGGTGTATTAAATCTGAGAATACTATGGACAGCCAAGAAAACAAATGGATCATCAGACAAATCAACCCAGAGTTCTCAATGATCAGGCTCAAATACTTTGGTTGCAAAGTATTTGCGACCAAATACTAGACCTAGATGTCTAGAAAAGACTCTAATGCTGGAAAATGTGGAAGGAAAGAGAGGAAGAGGATGACTAGCAGCAAGATGGTTATAGTGGCAATGTGTGTACCATTGGAAAGACCAGGGTAGGGACAGATCATCATGGAGAAAATCTGTTGAAAATGACTTGATGGCTCAAAACCAATCAATTAAACCTTCAATCCCATCTTGTGACATATCTCTCAGTCAAATATAGCCTACCCCAGCACTTCCCAAACTAAGCCACTGTTAAGAATTTGGGGAAACAAAGTCCATCTGTTTGAAGGACACCATGACTGAGAAGGCAAGCCTACATTACTATTGTTACTTTAGTAATATATGTGCAAAGATAGATAAGCTGTGGCCTTTTAGAGGCTGCTGAACAACTCCCAAACCATTTCCCCCCATCCAACAGAAGCCAATGATCAAAGATCAGTTGTCTAATACTGCAGAGTCACAGGTTTCCCAACCTGTGTCATAAAATTTGGCATTGTAAGGTTCAATTCTGTTGTGAAAATAAGTGAAAATAAGCCACTCTAATACAGTGGAACTTCTTCCCAAACTAAATCACAAATATTTCAGTACTTGTAGATGAGGCTCTTACTATGCTGTCTCACTGACTCTTTCACAGAAGTTTGTGGATTCACTTTTAAAAAAAATTGACAAATATTTTGAAGAAAAAGGCTAAACACCTACACAATACTTTTTCAGGAACTGTCATTTGGGAGAAGGCTCTCTCTATGCCCCACACGCACACACACACACACACACCTTGCCCTCAAATAGTGATGCATCGACTCAAACATATAATTTTAATTAAACTAAGCTTTATGCAACAATGCTATGAACACTGATCCTGGAGAACATAAACTGTTCTTCCTACTTTCAAAAAGAAAAAAGAAGAGAGAAGGAGTAACCCAAGTTACTACGGAGTGGCCATCTATACCAGGAAAAATCCTTGAACAAATTGTTAAGCAATTGATTTGTGAGCATTTAGAATAGAATGCATTTCTTGACAGAAGCCAGAATAGATTTTTCAAAAATAAAGCAGGCCTAACCAGCCTGTTATGCTGTGGTTGTTTTATTTGCTTTCACTCTCTCTCCCCTCCCCCACCCACACGCACCTTTGAAAGAATGGAGGAGGCGGGTGCATATCCAAAGAAGCTGCTCCTGCCAGTCAGGCTAATAATTGGACCGTATTTGAAATGCCGCCATTGTCCCTCTAAGCTGGTTCCTTTCGCACTACAGCTATTTGTACTTTAATAGGCATCTTGTTCAATTGCAAGCAATTGAACATCCATTCCTCCCTCATCAATTACTTCCGCGTGTCTGCCTGCATGTTCTCTTTAATCACAAGAAGTGTATTTGTTGACTGCACTGGAACAGAATTAAACAGGTCCCAGTACATCCTAGAAAACATTTTTTTAGTTTGCTGATAAGACAGGAAGACGGACCCTGAACCTGAAGAGACAATGAAGTCAGCGCTTCCATAATAAAACTTCTCAGTGAGCAAGAAAGGAAGAGCAAGGACAATGTGGTTATTCAGCTTCCCATCCATTCTATCTCTGGTTTGTGCAATGTGTTCTCATCTGTTTCATATAGCAGTGTTTCTCAAGTCCGGCAATTTTATATGTGGACTTCAACTCCCAGAATTCCCCAGTCAGCCATGAGAAGATTGAGAAATATTGTCATAGAGCAATCAGGAAAGAAAGGAAGCCAGTGCAAGAAGGCAGAAAATATTTCCTCTCCTAAAGCTACAGAACTAGCAGAATTTTCTCTTGACATACAGTATATTTGAAGAATTCATTATGAAGCCTCCCTATGTTTGAACTTCAGCAGGCAGAAATATACAGGATAACCTTTGAGCTGGGGAATACATTTTTTTTTTCATTTGTTCTGGATTTGTTTTATCAGACAGAAGTAGTAAATACAGTAAAAACTTTCAATATAAGAATGATTATTTGCTTTATATACACTAAATATAGACACTAAATATATATATAAGTCTACTGCTAAGTCTACTGATATATATATATATATATATATATATATATATATATATATATATATATATATATATATATATATATATATATATGATAGATAGATAGATAGATAGATAGATAGATAGATATAGATATAGATATAGATATAGATAGATATAGATATAGATATAGATATAGATATAGATATAGATATAGATATAGATATAGATATAGATATAGATATAGATATAGATATAGATATAGATATAGATATAGATATAGATATAGATAGATAGATGGATATAGATATAGATAGATAGATAGATAGATAGATAGATAGATAGATAGATAGATAGATAGATAGATAGATAGATAGATAGATAGATAGACAGACAGACAGACAGACAGACAGACATAGATATAGATATAGATATAGATATAGATATAGATAGATAGATAGATAGATGATAGATAGATAGATAGATAGATAGATAGATAGATAGATGATATATAGATTAGATATAGATATAGATATAGATATAGATATAGATATAGATATAGATATAGATATAGATATAGATATAGATATAGATATAGATATAGATATAGATATAGATATAGATATAGATATAGATATAGATATAGATATAGATATAGATATAGATATAGATATAGATATAGATATAGATATAGATATAGATATAGATATAGATATAGATATAGATATAGATATAGATATAGAGAGAAAGCAGTAATTCCTGTCATACATAGCTAGAAAATGCCTTATGTGGTATTTCATAGATTAAAAGATACTCAGTGAAAAATGGAAAGTGTAGAAATAATGTCTACAGTTACAGGATTTACAGACTGTGTGAACCCCAAAATATATGAAAAGTGAGAAGCTGTTATTTTTGTGGTTTATTATTCTTATGTATTATGAGGGTGAGGGCTGAATGCAACTTTTTATTCTACAATAAGATTATTAGCCAGGGGCATTAAAAGTTAATTAACCAGTATACCTATTTGCACCCACATGCACCCTAAACAAAGTTAAGCATAAACAGCATTATACAAATCCCTTAGCAGGGGAAGTCTTGACTGTTTGGCAGACATGAAAAACTACACTATTCTGGAATACCTATTAGTGTATGAAATTAAATGAATCTTCATTGTTTATACTAATAGACATTGAATATGTCCAATGGGAATATTGTTTTCATTGTTTGCTGCAAGAAATCCTCTAGTAAAGTATTCCAACAGACAAGTGAAGGGAGGATATATATATGATAGTAAATGGGATTATCATTGCAGCAAAGATTTCAAAACATGATAAAATTCTGCATAAAGTAATGAGATAGTTCATGCTAGCAAGATTAAGCTTAAGAAAATAAGATTCAGTTCAAAGTTTCTTCAATAGAATGGAATGGAATAGAGATGGATAGGGATAGAGGATAGGATATGGTAGGATAGGGTAGGGTGAGGAGTGGAGTGGTGTGGAGTGTGGAGTGTGGAGTGTGGAGTGTGGAGTGTGGAGTGTGGAGTGTGGAGTGTGGAGTGTGGAGTGTGGAGTAGAGGAGTGTGGAGTAGAGTAGAGTAGAGTAGAGTAGAGTAGAGTAGAGTAGAGTAGAGTAGAGTAGAGTAGAGTAGAGTAGAGTAGAGTAGCTTATTGGCTAAGTGTGATTGGACACACAAGGAATTTGTCTCTGGTGCATCAGTGTACATAGAAGCAACAAATGATAAATCATGATCATAATCATAAAATACAATCATCATAAATCATAAGATACATAGTGATAGCGATAGATACTAAATAAGCAAACAACATAAATCATGAGATGCAAACATAAATCATAATACAATACATCCTAATGAAGATAACATTAGAGCTACATGGGATGATGGAATACGCATTAAACAAGTCCTTTGATTTTTAGAATCTGTCCAATATGTGTCCCAATATGTTCCTAGAGGGGCAGAATTGGCATGGCATTTGCCCAAGAAAAGGGTATTGCTTCAATGGCTTCCAAATCAGAAAGACAAATGTGTTAGACATCCATTCTTCAATATTTTACTATCCACAAACCTGTTCTGTGCTTCTAGGTGCTTCTAGGTGTACGAAAGTATGGCTTTGGATCACATTCAAATCATCAGTTTTATGTAACTCCAGATCTCCGAGTCTATCAAGTAAAATTATGCAGAGAAAGTATTGCTTGCATAAGATGAAACAGCTCCATCAGTTATGCGTTGGAGACATTGTTTTGAGTCAAACTGATCATAAGCCTCTGGAAGCAATTTTTCAGAATCCTATTGATAGTGCTCCTGTCTGCTTGTGTAGCATACACTTATAGCTTCAGAAGCATCAACTTAATGCAGTGGATGCTCCAAGCAAATTGATGTATCTTGCTGATATGTTGTCTAGAGCAACTGCAGGCACTCTACAAATGATATTGAGGAGAACAATGTTAGTCAATGGTAGCAAAAAAATGAGGACTCAGATAGCAGGGGGTATGACACTTTTAGAACACAAATACCTACAATATTTGAGAGAGATCTCCCCTGTTGCACATGTTCACTGTAAAAAAAAAAAAGCAGAATCCTGTTACATTGTCAGAAGGGTATTTTCTATTGAAATGATTCACCTCGAATCTCAGATTAAAAAAAAAAACCCTTGATCTCACTAGTCTGGTTGAGATATTGCCAGGGTAAAAGGAATGCTATCTTCACCCTGGGAATCTTTGATAAAATGTAATGGCTGAAAGGTTGGCTAGGCGGTGAAAAAGAAACCATAAGAAAGTTAGGTAATCTGAAATAATCAAGTCTATTGCTCCCATTGTTGGACTAGTGGTAGTAAGCAGTGGTGGGATTCAAAAAAATTTACTACTGGTTCTGTTGGCATGGTTTTGTGGGGGGGTGGTGGCTTTGTGAGCATGGCTTTGTGGGTGTGTCAGGGGAAGGATACTGCAAAATCCCCATTCCCTCCCCACCCCACCCCACTATCCTGCTTTCCAGCTCTGTTCTCCTGTTCAGGGAAACAAGAGAAGATCCGCTGGGAGGCAGCAGGTCCAGGGCCAGCCTATTTCCGGTTCTCTGGACTACTCAAAATTTCCACTACCGGTTCTCCAGAACTGGTCAGAACTGACTGAATACCACCTCTGGTAATAAGGACTATTCATATGCTCAGTGTTTGAAGGATAAGATAATGAGAAGAAAGTCATCAGTGTCTATACAGACACAGAGTGGTCAAATCATTGCAGCCTCAGCCATATTGGGCCACCTGGTTAAACCAAATCCAAATCTGAACTCCAACCTATTGATCCAGTTGATGGTTTTTTTTTCCCTTGAAGCACAAACTGAGGTCAGGTGATAAAAATGCAGAGCCACCTATATCTTTGTTCCACATGAATGAAAAGACTGGTTTTTAAGATGAGAAAGGCCATGCTTGTTTGAAGATCATTCATCTGCCAGAGCTGTGTTTTCCAAGACAGGAGAAGCCTTGCTATGCTACCCCTTGAATTATGTGCCAGTCCTCTGCAGCCATAAACGCAGGAGCAAAAGAGGCAAACTGTCAACAAAACAATTCTCTGTTCTGAAGCAAAAGCTTTGGGGATTTTCTTCATTTTTCTGGTTGAAAAGACCAATTCCATCTGGCTCAGAAATTGGACAAACAGGCTTGTCATTCTATGTCCCTAAATACGAATAGAGGAAGAAACAAAACTAAAGGAGTTTTCTGCCAAAGCCAAAGAGGTCAGAACCCATGAGAAATTAGTCCTCTCTTAGAAAACGGCAACTCTTCTGGGTCAACATTTCGCAATTGCCTCTTACCAGGAGTTCATTTCTAAAAGGAGAATTCGTATTTGGAGCTTTCTGCCATGCTGCTTGGAAGCCATCATAACAGGGTGGTGGCTACTGGAGGCAGCTGGGATTTTTAAAGGGGGAGTTTCAAGTCACCAGGGGGAAAAGAACTTACTGTATTTTTTGGATATAAGATGCACCTTTTTCCCTCAAAAAAGAGGCTGAAAATCTGGGTGCGTCTTATACACTTAATACAGCATTTTTTGTCTCCCGAAACACCACCCCTTCACCAAAATGGCCATGACCTGTTTTGTTTTAAAAAAAAGGGCATGAGTAGGAGGCTTTCAGAAAGTTCCTGGGGGCTGGGGAGGGCAGAAATAAGCAAAAAATCACTCATTTTTTGCTCAATTTCCCCCCCCCCCCAGCCACCAGGAGCACTCTATACGCCTCCTACTCATGCCCTTTTTTTGAAAACAAAACAGGCCAATGTTCACGAAAAACAGGGCATTTTGGGGAGGTCTGCAGAGTGCAAAAACCTTTTTTTAAAAAAAATTGCCTCTTCAAAACCTTGGTGTGTCTTATACTCCAGTGCATCTTATACTCTGAAAAATATGGTAATTCCATTTCACCAATGCTCATCTGTTCTGTTTTCAGAAACTGAGAAAGCTTAACTGCTGAACTTATCCCTCTATATTGAAGAGGGCCCTGGCTGTAAGTATCAGCTTTTAAAGTGGAGTCAGGAAATGCAATTAAGTCCCCTAAACAGTGGTGGGATTCAAATAATTTAACCACCGGTTGTCTGCCCTAATGATTTCTTCCAACAACCAGTTCACCAAACTGCTCAGAAAGTTAGCAACCGGTTCTCCTGAAGTGGTGGTGCGAACTAGCTTAATCCTATCATTGCAGTGGTGGGTTCCTACCAGTTTGGCTGAACTGGTAATGGTTTGGTGGTCTGGGTCACTGGAACCAGCAGCAACCAGTGGTACAAGGGTGGGTTCCAGCAGGCACTACTGCCAGTTCCCCAGGCGCAGAGGTGGGTTTCAAATTTTTTTAGAACCTCTTCTGTGGGTGTGGCCTGCTTTGTGGGAGTGGCTTGCCGACCATGTGACTGGGTGGGCATGGCCAACTTGTAAAATGTGGTGGAACTCACTTAACAAGGCTCTTGCGTAGCCTTGTAGCCAAAATGTTGGTTCAGGAACTCTGGCATTGAAGTGTGCACATTTTAAATCTGTCAAGTTACAAGACCCTTGCACCCCTAACCCTTTAGAAAAAAAACCCAGGGGTGTTCAAACTTAACAGCTTTAAGACTTGTGGACTTCAACCCCCAGAATTCCTCCTCCAGTCATGTTGGCTCAGGAACTCTGGCATTGAAGCATCCAAGTCTTAAAGCTGTCAAGTTACAAGACCCTTGCACCCCTAATCCTTTAGAAAAAGACCCCAGGGGTACAAGTGTTCAAACTTAACAGCTTTAAGACTTGTGGACTTCGACTCCCAGAATTCCTCCTCTTGCTCTTCATCTTGATGATGTGTGGACGGGCAGGAGGAGGGAGCTGGAACCGGTTCTAAACGGCACTGTAGATTTGTGGAACCTCTTCTATAGAAGAGGTTAGAACTGGCAGGAACCCACCCCTACCCAGGCGACACCATCTTGTTTTTCAGTTTTGCACAAGGGCAGAACAATTTTGTTTGCACTGCGCATGTGCGCACAGCGTGCACATGAGCAAACCGGCAGTAGTGCCTGCAGGAACCCACCCTTGCACCACTGCCCCCAAATTCACCCAGGGCAAGCACAGTATGCTGTATGGAAGGAAAGCTGATGTTTTAAACTGACTGTGAAAAGTGAATGTTGAGAATGAAATTATTTTACATATGAAATTATTTTACCTGAAACATTCTACATGTGCATTGTTGTACTCTCTAAAAAAATAAATATTCTGTATTTTCTCTGAGGATTTTGGTGTTTTGCAGTTTTGGAAATTACAGGATTTTGCCAGAGGAATACAAAGAGTAGAATGATAGGAAACTTCTAGCAGTTTAATTGCAAATGACAGCATTTCTTTTATTAATTATGGCTGGCTGGCTATAGAGGCTACATTACTATCCCCTGAAGTGCTCTCTTTTTTTAATTTTTCATTTTTAATAATCATTCAATATGATTATGAGAGCATCCAAAAGCTAGATATCTCTTACATAGCGGATAATTTCTGGCCAACATCTTTGCTGTTCATGGATGATGGCAAGTAAGCGAACATCTGAAGGAGTGTAAGTGTTAGCCAGTTTGGTATAATGGTTAAAGCATGAAGTTGGGAGACCACAAGTCCTAGTTCCACCTTAGGCATGAAGCCAACTCTCTCAGCTCCAGGATGGAGGCTATGGTAAACTACTTCTGAAAATCCTGCCAAGAAAACTCTCAAGGATTTGACCAGGCAAGAGTCAAAAATTGACTCAAAGATATACATTTACGCAAATACTTAAATCACAAACCTCTTCTCAGAAATTGATCTATTAAGTATCATCTGCAGATTATGTCTTCCAATGACTGATAGAAATGGAAAAAAAATGACTGAACGTGCTCCAAATGATCAAGTGGTTGACCTGCGGCTTTTTTTCAATGGGACCTAAACACAAAATCCTGTGAAAGCTATCATTCCCTGTTTGGAATGGACTAAGATCCTCTCCCACATCGCAAATCTGATAGCAGAATCTGCTAAGCCTATCCCTGAACCAACAAGTTCACTCAGAATGATCAAAATAAGAAGCTGCCCTCTGGGTGGCCTCTGTCTAGCCACACTTTTGCTGCTTTTATGAGCATTGAGGGTCTGCTATCTGGGGAAGTAAGTGACATCGTTTGCGCCATGATATTATTGTGCTAGTGACAAAAAATGATTTAAGCTATATGCATTACATTCTTTGTGCAACAACATGACATATGTGGCATCTTCATGGCTTCTAGCGGAGGTCTACGGACAGACTATTCCTACTTAATGAAAATAATTAACTGAAAGTATTGGGAGAGGATGAAAAACTCCTGAGCTTCTCTTGGGAATGAAGACTGGATCAATCAGATCCTTTTCTGCTAATCTATCTGAAGTGACAGCTACTAGAAGATGTTACTCAGGGTTAGGGAAGCTGTAGCAATGCTCTCAGCATATCTTTCAGGCTTTTGATGGAGGACCCAGGCACCATTGATCAAGGTAGCATGTAGAAAACTCTACAAAATGAGGATAGATTCAAAGTCAACGGTTGTAAAATCAGGAGTGACTCACTTAACAACCTCCTTGCTTAGCAATTGGAAATTCTGGTCCCAACTGCAGTTGTAAGTTGAGGACTACCTGTACGTAACTTTTCTCTCTGCTGTCCTTGAAGTAGAAACCAAAATGAAATAAGAATGTATCTGCTAAATTATTGTGGTGTGAAGTTCACAGGATAGTATAAATTAGTTCCCTGCCATTGTCCTTGGAGGAAATGATTTATTGGATTCAATTCAGCATAACGGTTTACCTGATCTTTTCCATTTGGGAGAGCTGGAATTCAAAACCCTCGCAGACTGAGATCACCATTTGTCTAACCATGATGTATTGAATAAACTACAATAGACCTAGCAACATACTAAGTCAGAAACCATGTGAGTGTCAGCCTCATTAGGAAGACCACACCAGGGAATCAATTCCACAGGAAAGCTGTAACTATCTTTATTAAGACTGACTACAGGGTGGGGCATAACCTTTTCCTAGGGGGTCACAGCAACACTTGTAATAACAACACAAATAATTCATACACCATTCGAAAGCCCATCAAAAACTGAGTTTATTGACACGATTTAATAGTCAGTATGACCACCATTAGCCCTTCGAACAGCATTCAAACGAGGTGGATAAGAACACAACAAATCTTCAAACAGTTCCGTTCGATTTTCCAGATTTTTCAACACAGTTTCCAAATTCATTCTCAAAGTTTCAACCGAATATCGATTTTGACCTTGCTCCTGAATCATCAGAGCTTCCACTTCATCCTTAATTATGGCCCCAATGTTCTCTGCCGGATTGAGATCTGGCGAATTTCCCGGCCAGACGTCATTGCCCCAAAATTCGACATTGTTTTCCTTTAACAATTGCTGAGTCGCATTTGCACGCATGCAAGGAGCTTTGTCATGAAGAAAGACAGCCTCACCAACCACCAAGACATTGTCTGGATCACTGAGAAATGGAATGACATTCTCCAATAAAATTTTCTCACGGAAATAACTGCCATCCCAGGATTCCCCTTTATCCTTCAAAACCCAATGCAGTTTCTTGGCTGTGAAAATGACGAAAATCCCGATGCAAGTCGGATTGCGAACGATTTGTCGATATCGTTCATGTTTGGCGATGTCGTCGACGTCTTTAGCCCAAATTCGATCGTTCTGGAAATTCGGTTTTCGAATGGCATAAACGAAGAATTCGTCAGATGGCGGTCCATTCAGACAACCAATCGCACAACCAAAGCCGATCTTGAACGTGTGTTTGAGTTTTCAATGGTTTGCAAATGACGTGGAATGGCTTCAAACCTTCTCGTTCTCGATATCGGCCGATTGTCCTTTGATCAACTCGTTTTCCACGAATTTGAAGGATTTCTTGGGCCACTTTTCGGTTTCCTTTTCGTTGTTTGCGACTGCCAGTTGCAATGATGGCTTTGCTTTCTTGGGACAGTTGCAGAGGACGCCCTTCTCCAAATTTTGTGAAACATTCTTGGGCTGTTTTGTTCCAATTATCAGTAACCCAATCCGGATGACGTTTCAATTTGTTTGCAATCCATTTTCGATTGATAAACGTTGCTCCAGCATCGCGAGCCTCTCGAAAGGCAATGCATTTTATTCTGTCAATGATCCTTTGTTCTTCCGAATCGAATTTTCCAGCCATTCTTAAAGCAAATTTAACATTTAATAGCTCATTCAATTCAGTTTTTTATGGGCTTTAAAATGAGGTGTCGCGGAAGTTGTAAACTGCTGTCGATCTTGCTGTGACCCCCTAGGAAAAGGTTATGCCCCGCCCTGTATAATAACAGACTCTTGCAGATCTGATTGTGCTATATCTCTCCCTCCTTCTTATATTCCAGTGAATCAGGGTGGTATCCATCTGAGCTGCTTCCAAATATTAACTCTTTATTAGGACTTAAAATGTTTCAACCCCTTTTGCCTAGGTCCGTGATGGCGAACCTATGACACGCATGCCACAGGTGGCACGCAAAGCCATTTCTTAGGGCATATGAGGTGTTGCCCTGTCAGCTCCAATGCGCATTCACACACTGGCCAGCTGATTTCAGCTTTAATTTTTGGACATTTTTCGCCATACGGAGGCTTCCCTGAAGCAGAGGGCAATAAACAACCCAATGGGCAAACCGGAAGTTTGGGACCGAACTTACGGGTTGCCCATAAGGCCATTTTTCTCCCTCTGGAGGGCAAAAAATGGCCCTACCAGCAACTTGGAAGTTGGAAAAGGGGCCGTTTCCAGCCTCTGGAGGGCCTGCGGGGGGCAGGGAGGCTGTTTTTGCTCTCCCCAGGCTCCTAGAAAGCCTCTGGAGCCTGGGGAGGCTGAAAAATGGGTCCACTGTGCCATCACGCACTGAAAGCGGAGGGAGGGCAGTGGGTCACACATGCCTCTGCAGGGTTAGGGCATGCATTCTCATCACCCCTTTGCGCTCCCCCCGCTTTTGGCAACCAATGGCAAAGGGCTAAGCCATCGCTGGCCTAGGTAATGGTTCTTATATATTTTTGTCAAGGTCATCTTCCTTGCTCTCTATGGCGAGTGAGTTGACCTGGATTCTAAGTCAAATCCAAACAAATCACATTATGGTTTAATGTGAGGCATGAACTTAGCCAATGGATAGGATTAGTTCAAACCATGGAGTTATATGCCTTCTGGGCTGAAGAGCGGGTTCCTGTGTATGGCAAACACACAGCATAAAGATTTTTGAGACGATATTTGAGATGCAATTTAACAAGCCAAGCCCAGCTAATGCCACTAATCTTAAATAACTAAAGAGACTAAAGAAGTACTTCAGTTCTTCACTGTGGGATTTCTGGAAAGCACCATTGTATTTGAACAGCTTGATTGTAAAATGATGATTCAAGCCATGCTGTGTGCTGTGAATTCAGTCAGCTGCTTCATTAGAAAGAGCCCTCCTACCCACACACCTTGACACTGTTGTTCTATTGTTATCAGATACTTGATGCACTGAACCTCTTGTTGTCCATAAAACGCAACAATGCCCCACGCCAGTCTGACTTGAGAATAATAGAAATTGTAGTACAAGACATCTGAAGTACACCAGGTTGGGGGTGGCTTTTGTAAGCATCTCAACAAGAGCCCTGCCAGGGTTTCAAAACACCTCTGGCTGCAACCTTTTGTAGCAGTGCCCCAGAGATCTCAGCATGGTCTGTTTAGGTCCCTAGGCAAATCATAATTCACACCTGTGGGAAGGAATTCCAGCTTCCACAAAGCCAAAAAGCCAGTGTCTGTTTATCAAATGCAAACTATTCCCATAAAGTTATAAACATTGTGCATTTTGGCTTTATTGATATCAGTTTGCATTTAGACTACAGGAAAGCAGCATATATTGCTTCATTAACATTATCAGGTGATGAAGCCCCACCACACCATCCCCCAGGAGTGGGGAGGGAATGAGGATTTTGCAGTATCCTTCCTCTGCCACCCCCACAAAGCCACACTCACAAAGCCACACCATCCCCACAAAGCCACTTCCACAGAACCGGTAGTAAAAAAAAATTGAATCCCACTACTGAAGCTAACCTTTTGGACTTGGTTCATATTGTGCCATAATGTAAACCAGTGTTTCTTAAAGGTAGCAACTTTAAAATGGGTAGATTTCAACAACCAGAATTCCTCAATTCGTCTGCTGGTTGGGGAATTCTGGAAGTTGGAGTCCACCTGTCTTAAAGTTGCTAAGGCTCAGAAACACTGACACAAACACTTTACTCACCAACTGGGAGTAAATCCAGGCACAAAACAACCTGAGTCCTGAATATCTGGAGGACTTTTCAGCAAAAGGATTTCAGCTCCATAGAACAGCATGGGCATTTTCTCATGAAGAAAGTTCCAGATTCAGTGCTAACCTTTTTCCAATTAGAAGGATAACAAAGCAACTCTAGCATATTTCCAACTGATGGGATCAAGATGTAATTTCAAAAATAAAATAATAGAAGCCAAAAAAATATATCAAAATTTAGAGGAGTAATCGTGTTAAGAATATTTAATTAAATCGAATTTAAAATTAAATTTTATTTAATCAAAATTATTTTCTCCTGAAAAAAAGCTTTACTGTATATCAGTGCATTTTCTGCCCTCCCTTCCTTGGAGATTTTCTGCAGTGGGGAAAAAAAAAAGAAAGACAAAAAGATACAAATGGGAAATACTCTCTAGCTTCCTATCCCGTCCCTGCCTCCCTCCCCTTCATACTAGAGACATAACAAATAACAAATAGCATTTGAAATAGCATCATCTGGAAACACCCTCAGATAGTTGTTCCTCCCTCAGGGCCCTGCATTGTAAATCTTCTTCTATTGGCTATTTTTTCTTCTGCCTCCAAAGTAAGGAAAATATACAGCTTAGGACACTACCACACAAGTCTTTTTTTTTCAAACCCTCTGCAATCATCTTTAAGACAGTTGCAATTTCACTCCTCAAAACCCAGAAAAATTCCAGTAAGTCCTTCAGTGTTCTTTCTGGCTGGTCAATGGGACAGTAGAAAAATCAGCAATCCCATCCTTAGTTCATGCTGGACGATTTCCAAACAAAACCAGATCAATCCTTTTCAGGGTTAGTAGAAAAGCAGGTTTAGAAGACTGAAATGGACTAGTAACAGCCACTATTATAGCTTCGTAGCTACAATGAGAAGAACCAAAGAAGCACAACAATGGTCGAATCAGTAGCTCCTACCAGTGGGAAAATACTAAACTCCAAGCTCCAGTGTTCATACTGGAAGGATATCTTTTGCGGGGGTGGGTTCTGGCTGGCTTTACTGCCAGTTCGCTCGCTTGCACTGGATGCATGCTGCGTGCGCGTGCACAGTTCAATTAAAATTGTTCTATGCATGCACAGAACTTAAAAACAAGATGGTGGCACCAACAGCGCCAACCAGAGAACTGGTTCGAGGTCATGGCAGGCCTGGGTCGCTGCCAATTCCACTACCATACCACTACCGCCATACCACTACCAGTAGGAACGCACCTCTGATCTTTTGCCACAATTCCATTTGTACCACAACCAAAATGGAATTTGCAGCTGAAAGGAGAAAAGAGGTGTGATTGAATGAGAAATAATACCAGGGCCCTAGGAGGATCTGCTGCTCTTTTTTATTTCTGCTTATTTTTATTTCTGCTGTGGGATCTTATCCCTGGAGTCCATTCCTTAGGGAGGCTCACTGCCATTCAAAATCTATCATGTTGCTCTCTGCTTTCTCTTCTTTTCTTGAGGTTTTGTGCAGTGAAAAAAATATATCGGAGGAGCAAAAGTGAAAGATACAAATGGGAAATATTCTCTGATTGGATGTTTGTGGTCTCGTTATATTTTATTCTGTTGTTATTTATCCCTTAAAATGAATTTGCTGTCGTTTCTTTGGGGAGCATTTGTTCTACCACTTTTTAATTTTAACAAAACTTGCCTTGAGGAATTCTGTAATAGAAAGACAAGAGAGACATTTGTTTTATAAGCAAACAAATACATAATGTGATGTTCTGTGGAAATTGTGGGCCAGTGACATGCGAAGAGAGAGAATGTTTCATGCACATACTGTACATTATCTGAAGCACTATGGAACTTTGGCAAAAAGTCCATAATATATTGAAAGCCATTGTGGTTACATTGCCACAGAATTCAGAACATCTTATTTACATTAAAACCTCTCTCCCATCATTTTATTGTGCAAAGAGTATTAACATTGCAATGTTTACACAAATGTTAATTTTTCTTTTGTAAAAAAAAATAGTTATGCATTTCCTTTGGCTGAAGCAAGCTGCTTCATAATAAACCAGGCATTGGCCAAATCAAAAGAGAATCCCTCCCAACCAGGCACTCATCAAATTTCAGATTGATGAAGTTGAGAGCCAGAATCTCTCAGGACAGAGATGTCAGTTATGTCAAGAACCAATAGCCAGCTTCAAGCTTGAAAAGTGCAAACAAAATAACATTAAATTGCAATGAGTGCAAGAATTGCACTTTCAGAGGCCAATTTTAAGTGTCTACCTCCTAACAGAATAAGAATTGGAAGGAATCTTGGAGGTCTTTTAGTCCAATCCCCTGCTCAAAAAGGAAACTCTATTTCAGACAAATGGTTGCGCAATCTCTTCTTTAAAACTTCCAATGTTATAGCTTCTGGAGGCAAGCCATTCCAGTGATTAATTCTTCTAAGTGTCAGGAAATTTCTACTTAGTTCCAGGTTACTTTTCTCCTTGATTAGTTTCCACCCATTGCTTCTTGTCCTGCCTTCAGGTGCTTTGGAGAACAGCTCCAATAGAAATGGTTGCACTTCCTTCCAAGCTCTCCATACAGTCCTACAGACAGTGAGGAATGGTATGGGGCTTTGTGACTGGATTCTAGTTTTTAAATAAAAGCTGTGCTTTTTCCCCTCATTTTCCTCAGATGTGATTTGTACGATGTTGAAATCTGCCTTTCAATTTGCCCAAAAGTTTCTTACCCTATAAAAAGGATTCTGCTTCTTGACCTCATTATCAAGCTGCTTTAATATCTCTTTGGCATTTCTCTTGATGATTGTTTCTGAGCTTCTTTGAATGATGAAAAGCAGCCAGGAACTTGATCGTGGGACAAAATTTATTATGCACACCCCCATATCCCTTTCCAGCTTCCTAGCCTTCCCGTGGGTTTTGAAGTGTGGGAAGTCAGGGAGAGATGGTTGTTTCATGAAGCAGATAAGACATTCACACACACACACACACACACACACACACAGACACACACACACACACACACACCAGACACACTTGGCTATCTTTTTACAAAATGAGTGCAGGAATAGTTTAGCGCTGGGATATGTTTTCTGAAAGAGACCTAAGAAAAGAGGAATAGGATCACACATGCTAATTCTTTCCATCATGCCTCTGTGCACCATGTTCCTTATCTCATTATACTGTATTTTCTAATTATGGAACAGTTTTAGTGCACTCAGCTAAATACCTGATGATACCTCTTCAGTCCCTTTTGCTTAATCCTGGAATATCATGGATGAAGGTAACTTTGGGAACATGTCCAATCCCATTCCTCCCTCATGTGTTTGTGCAAAAAGGGCTGAACAGAGCTTCAAAGGGTTATAGCTTCCAGTCAGCTTTTACTTATCAGTACTAAACACAACCTTTATTTGAATCAGTGTAATTCCCTTAACTCACTATTAATTGCCTGCCATTTTGTAGATTACTTTCCTAGGAACGTTTCCACAATGTATGCCAGTTATAAAACATTTGTAAGAACACTGAATTTCTTCCCTCCCTCCCTTATATCTTAAAGATGTCTTCATATTGCTAATCCTGCAGGCAGCATCTTTTCCTCAATAGTCTTGCATTATGAAGCAATACAATTGTGTTAACGAAGGCAACAAAGTGACAATTCATAGCCTTCGCTGGCACTTGGAAGTGGTTGGAAGAGGCTTCTGGGTGTGTTTCAGTGGTGGGTTCCTACCGGTTCAGACCAGTTCGGCTGAACCAGTAGTGGTTTGATGGCCTGGGTTGCTGGAACCAGCAGTGACCCAGGCCTGACATGCCCCTGAATTGGTTCTCTGGGCAGCGCCATATGCGCTGCCATTTTTTTGCTTCTGCACATGGGCAGAGAAATGATTGTCAAAACCCACCCCTGGCGTGTTTATTTTGGGTTCAGCAGTTTTTTTCAGCTGTGGGAATTGGTGGAGAAAGCTCAGGAGAGAGAAGAGATGAGCCAATGGAGCATTTTGCTTCAATCTTAGCACAAGACTCCCTGTTGCTTTTCAAAGGAGCTCTGAGGGATGGTTCTTTCTGGCTTTCATCAAAGTGAAGCCTCCTTTGAAACTCTCACAGCCCACCACACACTCATACAGTTGCAAGAAAAAGTATGTGAACCCCTTGGGATTACGTGGAGTTTTGAATGAATTGGTCATAAAATGTGCTCTGAACTTCATCTAAGTCACAACAATAGAAAAACACAGTCTGCTGAAAATAATACTACACAAACATTAGATGTTGCCATGGTTTAATTGCACATAACATGTAAACATTCACAGTGCAGGGAGGAAAAAGTATGTGAACCCTTGGACTTAATAACTGGTTGACCCTCCTTTGGCAGCAATAACCTCAACCAAACATTTCTTGTAGTTGCAGATCAGACCTGCACAACGATCTGGAGTAATTGTGGACCACTCCTCTTCACAAAACTGTTTCAGTATAGCAATATTCTTGGGATGTCTGGTGTGAATCGCTCTCTTAAGGTCATGCCACAGCATTTCAATCGGGTTGAGGTCAGGACTCTGACTGGGCCACTCCAGAGGGCGTATTCTGTGCTGTTGAAGCCATTTTTGTGTTGACTTACTTCTATGCTTTGGGTCATTGTCCTGTTGCATCACCCATCCCCTGCGGAGCTTCAGTTGGCAGACAGATGGTCGTACATTTTCCTGCAAAATGTCTTGATAAACTCTGGAATTCATTTTCCCATCAATGACAACAATCCGTCCAGGCCCTGAGGCAGCAAAGCAGCCCCAAACCATGATGCTCCCTCCACCATGTTTTACAGTGGGGATGAGGTTTTGATGTTGGTGTGCTGTGGCTTTTTTTCTCCACACATAGTATTGTGTGTTTTTCCCAAACAACTCAATTTTGGTTTCATCTGTCCACAGTATATTTTGCCAGAAGTGCTGTGGAACATCCAGGTGCTCTTTTGCAAACTTCAAACATGCTGCAATATTTTTTTTGGACAGCAATGGCTTCCTCCGTGGTGTCCTCCCATGTCCTCCATTCTTGTTTAATGTTTTCCTTATTGTAGATGTGTCAACAAAAATGTTAGCATGTGCCAGAGATTTCTATATGTCTTTAGCTGACACTCTAGGATTCTTCTTTACCTCATGAAGCATTCTGCACTGTGCTCTTGCAATCATTTTTACAGGACAGCCACACCTAGGGAGAGTAGCAAGAGTGCTAAACTTTCTCCATTTGTAGACAGTCTGTCTTACCGTGGACACATGAACATCAAGGCTTTTGGAGATACTTTTGTAACCCTTTCCAGCTTCATGCAAGTCAACAATTCTTGATTGTAGGTCTTCTGAGAGCTCTTTTCTGCGAGCCATGGTTCACATCAGACAGTGCTTCTTGAAACCAGTAAACCCACAACAGGTGTGTGTTTTTAAAGGGCAGAACAGCTGTCAGCAACACATCCAATATCATCACACTGATTGGAGTCAAGGTTGGCTCACTCCTGGCTCCAATTAGCTCTTGGAGACGTCATTAGGTTAGGGGCTCACATACTTTTTCCTCCCTGCACTATGAATGTTTACATGTTATGTGCAATTAAACCATGGCAACATCTAATGTTTGTGTAGTATTATTTTCAGCAGACTGTGTTTGGCTATTGTTGTGACTTAGATGAAGTTCAGAGCACATTTTATGATCAATTCATGCAAAACTCCACGTAATCCCAAGGGGTTTGAAAGTTTGAAGGTTTGAAGGTTTTATTCGACTTGTATGCCGCCCTATTCCCGAGGGACTCAGGGCGGCTAACAAAACCAAGGGAGGGGGACAATACAAAAAGGAAAACCACAAAAAACAAACAACAATACAAAACAGTCTAAAAGGTCTCAACACGCATACCCATTCGAGTAGGGGATGGGACTCAGCAGCCCCAGGCCTGCTGGAACAGCCAGGTCTTGACGGCTTTACGGAAAGCCTGAAGGGTGGTGAGGGTCCAAATCTCCATGGGGAGATCGTTCCAAAGGGCCGGAGCAGCCACAGAGAAGGCCCTCCTCTGGGAGGTTGCCAGCCGACATTTGCCGGCCGATAGAATTTGGAAGAGGCCTAATCTGTGGGATCTAATGGGTCTTTGGGAGGTAATCGGCAGGAGGTGGTCTCTCAAGTACCCAGGTCAAATACCATGAAGGGCTTTATAAGTGACGACTAGCACCTTGAAGCGTATCTGGAGACCAATAGGTAACCAGTGCAGCTCGCGGAGGATAGGTGTAACGTGGGTATACCAAGGCACACCCACAATTGCTCTCGCGGCTGCGTTCTGGACCAGCTGAAGTCTCCGAACACTCTTCAAGGGCTGCCCCATATGGAGCGCATTGCAGTAGTCCAGTCTTGAGGTCACGAGGATGTGAGTGACTGTTGTGAGAGCCTCCCAGTTCAGGTAGGGATACAATTGGTGTACCAGGAGAACCTGGGCAAATGCCCCCCTGGGCACAGCCGACAAATGATGATCTAAAGTCAGCTGTGGATCCAGGAGGACTCCCAAATTACGAACCCTATCTGAGGGGCGTATAATTTCACCCCCCAGCCTGAGAGTTGGAGAACATAGCCAATTTTTGGGAGGGAAAAACACAAGCCACTCGGTCTTGTCAGGGTTGAGAGCCAGTTTGTTAACTCCCATCCAGACCCTGACAGCCTCCAGGCACTGACACATCATGTCAACCGCTTCACTGAGTTGGCATGGGGTGGACAGATAAAACTGAGTATCGTCCGCATACTGGTGATATTTTATCCCGTACCGCCAAATGATCTCACCCAGCAGCTTCATGTAGATGTTAAATCATCGATCAGCATGACCAAAGCAGTTTCCGTGCCGTAACCAGGCCTGAAACCCGACTGAAAGGGATCCAGATAATCTGTTTCATCCGCTCTAGGTGTCTCTTTTGGTGCTTCATCTCCTGGAGTTCCTCGGTGAACCAAGGAGCCCTCCTGGATCCACTGCCGCGGAGAGACCGTAAAGGCGCAATCCGGTTTAGAGCCTCCGCCGCCGCTAAATTCCAAGCAGCGACCAAGGACTCCACCGGACTGTGGACGAGAGAGTCAGGTATCTCACCAAGCGCCATCTGAAATCCCATAGGGTCCATCAGGCGCCTGGGGCGGAACCACCTCTGTTATCCAGCAATGAGAAGAAACACTTAAACAATAGACTTTGGGATAAACAGATTATTTTTATAGAATGTTTTAATTGAAGTACCTCTTGGATTTGCTACCTCTGATATCAGCTAGTCTTTGCTGCTGAAAAAATCCAAGTTACAAATTCTCAAAGTGCACTTCTGCTTCAGTTAATATAAAATCAATTATTGCAGCAAAAGTTGTGCCTATAGATTTCTTAGATTGAGAGTTGCACAGTGCTATGTGTGTGTTTGCTTTAATGCTTTTTTTGTGGGGATAATCATTAGCAATGTGATGAAATCTGCATCTGTTTTCATTATTGTATGGACATTTAAAAGTAAGTCACTTTATTCGTGTTGTCATTTTGAATTATAATTGTAGTACATCATTAGGAAATGTTCATAATATTCAGGACGCCCAGATTCCAATTCAAGAGAAATCCTTATAAAAATATTTAAGTACTGTATGCTAACAGAATTGTGTCAGGGTATTAATATCAGAGAGAAAAATCTGAACTGAGACATGATTATCTCAAAAATATTCAATAGTTAGCTCCCCATTGTGTGTAACCATCATTTTCCACTGATGTGCAATTTTGAAAGGCATCAGAAAACATCTTGAATATTTCCAGCAAATCTTAAATACCTAGTTTTGTTATTTGAAGACTGACAAGCTTAATTAAATCTGGAGGAATAAAAGAAAGAATCAACAGTCATTGGGGGATCTGAAATAATTTCTGTAGATGAAGCTAAACTGAGACACTGTTATACCTGCACAAAGAAAAGGAGGAATGCAAAATGGCCTATTGCTCCAAAATATTCTCAACCACTCACAAAGCTTTTTAAAAAGCAAGTCTAAGAAATGAACATATGGCAAAATCTGGAATTATCATTTAGTTCAAAGGTTTTTAAGTTTTCCCTATTTTGCTATGACCAACTCAAATTGCCCATTTCCAATTCTCAGACAAGAGATCCTGTGTTGTCTGAGAAATGTTTCTACCATCATGAAAATGTGGGGCAAGATCTTGAACTTTCTACTAGGTGCGGAAAACCTGGAAGCTTTCAGATTTGGGTTTCCCCAGATGTGCCAACATGGCTCTCTTAATAAATTGGAACTTTGAGCAATACTTTGCCTTGGACTCTGAGTTACTTTTGGATGCCTTTTGGAACCCTGACATCCTTTGCACCCCATACGATCGCTTTCCTTGAGACAGCTCACCATAGATGAGCTGTTTAGGGATGCAGTGGTCTGGCATCCTTTACTGATGTTGATCTGTTTCATCACAGCTTTGTTGACTCCGGGCATCTCACAATTCAGAAGCATATATTACAAGTAAAACCCTAAATTATTTGTAAAAGAATAAAAACTAAATTATATGTTCTAGAAGTGTGAAGTGGGTCTAAGAAAGGCAACATGCTGCACCTAAGTACTTCACTCTGCCCCCTAAATTATCAAGGTGAGACTGAGCTGCTTCAATCAGCAAAACCTTCTCTCAAAGGAAGTGAGTTCTGCCTTTGCCCAGCATATGAACAGCAGCCATCTTCCACAAGGCACCACTCATTGCAGGGGACTACTTCATATTTTTGCTTTTAAGGAGCACTCTGCTCAACATTTCATTAAAGTATCATTTCATTAAAAGCAAAGTAATCCCAAGTATTTTTTAAAGTATTTATTTATATAATTTGCACAGTCACCTATCTCACAAGCAAGCTCACTGGGTAGCATACAACAAAGCTAAAACTATAAATATCTAGAATCATTATCATTAATAAGTATTAAAACATTTTTTAAAACAACAGCTAAAACAAGAGTAATAGTCAAGAAGTGGTAATAATAGTGGAGCCGGCTCATCCATCTCCTGGGGGGTCTCTCCAGGCTTTCTGGCATAACAAAATCTTGAGCTATCTTCAAACGCTTAGAAGCAATGAGGCCATCCTCACCTCAGGAAAGAAGTATTCATAGTCTATGACAGTGATGACATAGTCTATGACAGATTTTCAGCACCAAGTGCCAAAATCGAAGCACACATGCATGCTCATCTGGGACACGACCCGGAACAGGACCTGTCCAGGGGGCATGCGCGCACCTGAAAATGCACTTCTGGTTTCCAGCAGGCACATGCCCACCGGCCAGCTAAACCTCCGGTTACTGGTGCGCATGTATGTGTGACAATCAGCTGGCTGGTGCGCATGCTTATGCCTGAAAATGGAAGACCAGCTGTTTCCGTTTCCGGAACTGCCACGGGCACGAAGGCCAGCTGATCATTGTCCATGCGTGCGTGCCAGAAATCCGGAAGAGGAACGGGTGATAGCAATAGCAATAGCAATAGCAGTTAGACTTATGTACCACTTCATAGGGCTTTCAGCCCTCTCTAAGCGGTTTACAGAGTCAGCATATTTCCCCCAACAACAATCCGGGTCCTCCTTTTACCCACCTCGGAAGGATGGAAGGCTGAGTCAACCCTGAGCCAGTGAGATTTGAACAGCCGAACTGCAGAACTGCAGTCACCTGAAGTAGCCTGCAGTGCTGCATTTAACCGCTGCGCCACCTCGGCTCTACTGGTGATGCCACGTATGCCAGCCCACATGGCTCTGTGTGTCACTTCGGGCATGCGTGCCTTAGTTTCGCCATCACAGTTCTATGAAAATATCTGCATTTTTTTTTTCCATTTCACTTTTAATTATTTTTATTTTTTTGTTACACAGACAACAATGGGAAAGGGAGAGGATGGAAAGAAAAAAGGGGGGGGAAGGGAAACCCATCTTCACATACAATATGTCGTTTAATCACAGGTGCATCCCTACTAAGTTTATAGATGGTCATTCAGGAAATGCCTGAAAGTCTGTCTTCTCACTGCTAAGCCCCGCCTTCTAAAGAAAATATCTGCATTTTGAAAATACAAAAGTAAAGTCCAAAACAAAAAGGGTAACAAGATTAATAAAGCTTTTGCTGTAAAGTCTACTATCTGTCATTGGAAAACTAGAGTGTATAGCACATCATTCCCCATCCTATTATTTGCAAAGGTTGTGGGGTTGTTGTTCCAGCACTATCAACTAACAAGATCAACACAGTGAAGGGTCCAAGTAGCAGAAATCTGTTTTAATGCATGTAATTATAAGTTTATTCATCTATTGCAAATGTTTCCACAGTAAAATGCAATTTCTGGCATCAACATCTACATCTTAATAAATACCGTAACTGTATGTTGTTGTATTATAGGAATGGCAGTAACTCTATATATGCTCTTTCAAGCAGCTCTTGGTAATCAAAACCAACTATTAGCTTTTCTGTAATATGAAAGAAATATCCATGATTTTGATGGTTATTCATCACATAGCATACATTGATATATTTAAAAGAATCGCCACAAATGTCCAGATTCTAATTATGGTATAAATTGCAAAACCAGTACAACATCAGATAAGTCACAATCAAACATTCAGCTGGATCAAGATTTAGTACCAAGAAATATTGGACCACAATTAAAAAAAAATCCTGCTT